>NW_027189402.1:114629-122129 GCF_040958095.1 Procambarus clarkii | reverse complement strand
CTCAAGCAAGCTCGGCATCCACCCATTTAAAGTTTGAGAATAGGTTGAGGACGTTTCGTCCCCAAGGCCTCTAATCATTCGCTTTACCGGATGAAATTCATCCCACGAGTTCCAGCTATCCTGAGGGAAACTTCGGAGGGAACCAGCTACTAGATGGTTCGATTAGTCTTTCGCCCCTATACCCAGCTCCGACGATCGATTTGCACGTCAGAATCGCTACGGACCTCCACCAGAGTTTCCTCTGGCTTCATCCTGGCCAGGCATAGTTCACCATCTTTCGGGTCCCAACATGTCTGCTCATGGTACTTGCCGACTGCACGCATGACCCGCTGATCGACCCTGGAGCCTCACAGCAAAGTGACAGTCTCGCGGCGTCCTGGCAAGTCCCGGGCCTGCGCCCCCCTGCAACAGCAGGCTCTTTTTTACGGACACCATCGCACCCCGCCTCCCCCCGAGCCCCGCAGCAGCGGCCGGGGAAAATAGCTCACCCGGCTTACCGAGACGCGGGAGAGAGGCGAGGGCAACCGGTGAGGGATCGGCCCTGAGTCCGGCTGCCACACGAGGCGACAGCCGAACCCGTGTCACTTTCATTACGCCTCTGGGTTTAGTGCGCCCACTGACTCGCACACATGTTAGACTCCTTGGTCCGTGTTTCAAGACGGGTCGGGTGGATCACCGACCTTTTGCACGCCGCGAGAGCCGCCCCCCACGAATGGGAGGGGCTCGTCTCTACGACCGTCGCAGGGCAGCCAGGACACCGGCGGTTTCGCCCACCGGACAAGAGGAGAAGCCGAAGCCGCATCCCCAGCCGGTAGGGTACCAATCCGTCCGGGCCTTCGACGTCCCCAAAAGCAACGGGTCGCGGCGACCTACTGTGAGGCGAAATACGCCCGCCGACGCCGGCGTGGGTGGAGGCACGCCCAAGTATTCCTGGGTCGCTTTGTTACGTCCCCACCCAGCCGACAGCCGACGAGCTGAATCCCCCAGTTCGACCTTCGAGGTTCCACCCGTTTGGCTCTTAACGGTTTCACGTACTCTTGAACTCTCTCTTCAAAGTTCTTTTCAACTTTCCCTCACGGTACTTGTCCTCTATCGGTCTCGTGGTCATATTTAGCCTTAGATGGAGTTTACCACCTGCTTTGGGCTGCATTATTAAGCAACCCGACTCTACAGAGAGGCCCTTTCCGACCGCCCCATCTATGCCCTCGCGGGCGCCGCCACACGGGCCTGTCACCCTCCATGGGTAGTGGCCGCTTTCAAGCTTGACTTAGGCGGTATGGGACGGCGTGCCGGACCCTCCGAAACGCAACACCCCTCGTGCCGGTTAAGACACGAGGTTATGCGCTGGGCTCTTCCCCGTTCAGTCGCCCTTACTAAGGGAATCCCTGTTGGTTTCTTTTCCTCCGCTTATTAATATGCTTAAATTTGGCGGGTAGGTCTCTCCCGACACGAGGTCGACGGTGGGTTTTTTTTTTCGTGCGCTGGTGGTTTAAAATTTTATTTGATCATCGATCATCGCTCGAGGGGCGGTCTCGGCGCAAAAACACACACACAGAGTCACACACATTTTGATTTGATCAATCAAGGACGCCACCCGTCGGCGAGCACTCTGGCTACGCCTTTTGCTGAGGGGCAAAGCACAGCACGGGAGCAGCACCTCCTCCGTCATGACGACAGGCGGTCGCTCCCTCGCACCACACCAGCAACAAACACAGCGGCTGCTGCTGATGATGCCACGGCTGTTACTGTCCCCCAGCCAACGCACTGAAAATCCGAATTTGGCCGTCTGACGGCTTGCGCCAGACACGCCGTCACTTCGGTTTCAGCAAGCGTTGCTTATAGGCCCCACAACTGTGGCAGCGGCTACCACTAGGGTGCACACATGCCAACGAAATTATAACAATAATAATAATAACAACAGTAGTAGTATAGCACTACTTCTGTGCGCACACGCCTCTCTCTCATACATGCACCTGTGTACTGGTGTAATTTACTCGTTCATGAGCGTTATTGGCACCATTTCTTCTCTCTCTCGAATTCTGCTAGGCCAAAGTAAATGAAATCCGGTTGAGTCGGTCCGTAGAGAGTGTGTGTGATAGGCGGGAGGTTCCTCAAGCGTTCAATTTCCCTGGCACACTACTACCTCTGGACGGCGACGCATGGCATGTCGCTTCCGACCCGGTCCTCTAGCCATACCCTTGTGTTGTGCCATCCAGTCCACGGAGGGGTGGAAACTGGCGGCTTTGCTTGCTGCACGTCTGTGGGACAATCGGATCCGCAGCAGACGTCGAGTGTTTTCTCACTCAAAGGGCGGCAGGCCTCTGTTGCAGAAATAGGACGAAAAGCGTCTTTCTTTCACAGCATGATGAGGTGTGCTAGGGGCTCGTTTGTCAAATATTAGGGGGACTCCCGGTTTGCCTCCTGCCTTCTCATTCGGGGGGCAGTGGCGGGCGTCGTTCCCCAGAGCAGGCCAAAGCGCATCGTTGAGCCTGCCAAAGAGCAGAATATGGAGGCCGCAACAGCTACTCGCCCGATGGATGTTATTCCGACCCTCGCGCAGGAGTGGCGACAGTACACATATCAGGACTGCCGCCGCAATGTGCGTTCGACTTGTCGATGTATCTGGTATTCTTGCGATTCACATACCGACACGCAGTTAGCTGCGGTCTTCATCGACCCACGAGCCAAGTGATCCACCGTTAAGAGTTGTATATGTTTTTATTAAGGCCTGTCGGCCGTCTATCACTCCATCATAGGAGGACGTAATGTATGGGGGGTTTGATAGGGCTGGTAAGAGCCCGACTTTGGTTAGAAGACACATAAAATGCTTTTTTTCTCTCTCCCCTTTTTCCTCCTCTGCCGCACACGTACATTTACGTTTACAGTAGAGTGAAGGCGGGGAGGGAGGGGCCCACTGGGAAGCGTGTCAAGGAAAACCCAGCACTAGACGCCGCCAGAGTAGCAGGCGCCGGCCCTGTCAACGAGAGGAGCAGTAGCGTCTTCGCCTGCTGCTTTCTCTCTATGGTGTGGGTGCCGGAAGCCACTGAGCGACCGGGGACAAGGAAGAAAGATGTCGGTGACGGGTGTCGCGAGCCCCAACAGATGACTCTAAAGCAGTATACGGCGCTAGGACTGTGACCTGCGCCGGTCGGACTGACTGACATGTCATGTCAGTCCGACATCACAGACCTGTTATTGTCTCACAGTGGGTGTTGATCTCCCCGCCGTTTATCCGCTTTCTCCTTTCCCACGGCAATTGGGTGCGGCTCCCAAGGCTACCCTTGCCTTCTTCGCATTGAAGAATACTCGAACGACGACGACGAGCCGATGGTTGCAGCTCTCGCGTCACAAACTGTAATGATCCTTCCGCAGGTTCACCTACGGAAACCTTGTTACGACTTTTACTTCCTCTAAATGATCAAGTTTGGACATCTTTCCGTCAGCTCGAGGCGAGAACCCCTTGCGCCGAGACGCGAGGGGTAGAACATCCAAGAGCGCCAGTCCGAAGGCCTCACTAAATCATTCAATCGGTAGTAGCGACGGGCGGTGTGTACAAAGGGCAGGGACGTAATCAGCGCAAGCTGATGACTTGCACTTACTGGGAATTCCTCGTTCATGGGAAACAATTGCAAGCCCCAATCCCTATCATGAAGGGGATTGAACGGGTTACCCGCTCCTCTCGGAGGGGGAGAACACGTTGATCTCTTCAGTGTAGCGCGCGTGCGGCCCAGAACATCTAAGGGCATCACAGACCTGTTATTGCTCAATCTCGTGCGGCTAGAATTGCCGCTAATCCCTCTAAGAAGAAGTTGCGAACTGGACACCAATTGCTGGAGATCCGTCGACTAGTTAATAGGCCAGAGTCTCGTTCGTTATCGGAATTAACCAGACAAATCGCTCCACCAACTAAGAACGGCCATGCACCACCACCCACCGAATCGAGAAAGAGCTCTCAATCTGTCAATCCTTCCGGTGTCTGGGCCTGGTGAGGTTCCCCGTGTTGAGTCAAATTAAGCCGCAGGCTCCACTCCTGGTGGTGCCCTTCCGTCAATTCCTTTAAGTTTCAGCTTTGCAACCATACTTCCCCCGGAACCCAAAGACTTTGGTTTCCCGGAAGCTGCCCGCCGGGTCATGGGAATAACGCCGGCGGATCGCTAGTTGGCATCGTTTATGGTTAGAACTAGGGCGGTATCTGATCGCCTTCGAACCTCTAACTTTCGTTCTTGATTAATGAAAACATCCTTGGCAAATGCTTTCGCAGTAGTTCGTCTTGCGACGGTCCAAGAATTTCACCTCTAGCGTCGCAGTACGAATGCCCCCGCCTGTTCCTATTAGTCATTACCTCAGGTTCCGAAAACCAACAAAATAGAACCGAGGTCCTATTCCATTATTCCATGCATAGACATTCAGGCCATTAAAGTAGCCTGCTCTGAGCACTCTAATTTTTTCAAAGTAAACGTGCCGGCCACTCGGGACACTCGATGAAGAGCACCCCGTGCGAGCCGGCGGGGCTAGTTAGCTGTTCGGAGCGTGACAGTAAGCACCAGGCGGTGTACCGTCAGTCCGGAACTGAGATCCAACTACGAGCTTTTTAACCGCAACAACTTTAATATACGCTATTGGAGCTGGAATTACCGCGGCTGCTGGCACCAGACTTGCCCTCCAATAGATCCTCGTTAAAGGATTTAAAGTGTACTCATTCCGATTGCGAGGCCTCGGATGAGTCTCGCATCGTTATTTTTCGTCACTACCTCCCCGTGCCGGGAGTGGGTAATTTGCGTGCCTGCTGCCTTCCTTAGATGTGGTAGCCGTTTCTCAGGCTCCCTCTCCGGAATCGAACCCTGATTCCCCGTTACCCGTTATAGCCATTGTAGGCGCATAACCTACAATCGAAAGCTGATAAGGCAGACACTTGAAGGATGCGGCGCCGGTGCGGAGACCGTGCGCTCAGCAAAAAGTTATTCAGATTCACCACGGGTGGGTTAACGGACCGAGGCCCGACCAGTTTTGAACTAATAAAAGCGCTCTTCCCTTGCGGTCAGAGACGTGATGCATGTATTAGCTCTAGAATTACCACAGTTATCCAAGTAAGTGGGTTTACAGATCCAATGAAACATAGCTGATTTAATGAGCCATTCGCGGTTTCGCCTTAACTCGGCTTGTACTTACACATGCATGGCTTAATCTTTGAGACAAGCATATGACTACTGGCAGGATCAACCAGGTAGCTCAACAGTACTACTGATATATAGTACACAAGACACACACACACACCCCTCGCTCCCCTCGGTTTTGCGTTTTAATCCTGCTTTGCAAGTTAAATCTCACTATGGACTCTCTAGCAGCCCGACAGTATGGCGTTATGTCGATACGTTAGACGAACAGAGGCGGAGGAGAGCAGTTACTCCGCGTGGACGAACGATCATAACTACCCCGCCGAGATTACTCCTGCTCGTCATTGTCGTCATTCAACACGGCAAGCTGGAAAAACAGGAGGAGGAGCAGTAGTAAGTGAGTAGGTGGTGGTGGTCTTTTTCGTTTTGGTAGGGACGCGAGTCTTATTTTCCTCGGCGTCACCCCTTTTATATGAAAGGAACCGTCGGAAATGCATCCGAGGTGCCGTGTGGTTTGTCGCCTCCTCGTTGGTGGAGAGAGGCGACGCCACAGTGTTTTTGTTCAGCCTTCCCATGACATGGAAGAAGGTTGGTGCTCTGTTCCCATGCACACAGACCGATCGATAGCTGACTCGATGTGCAGTCGTAGGCTGGAGAAGTGATCGCACGGAGATCGGAAGGAATCGTCGTGACACAATACAGAGGCGCTGCTTTGAAGGCCTCTCGAGCCTCACGACGTGCGCGATTACGGGCGCTCTCGCCTAATGCTACGTATGTCTAGCAGAATGCAAGTTCGCCTCGCGCACCGGACCCGAGATGCCGCAGCGTGTGCAGTGACAGTTCTCAGTTTGCATCGAGCATCGGGATCATGCTCTTGCGGGAAGGAGGATGATGGGGGGTTGTGTGGAGAGAGAGCTGCTGCCGAAACAAACTACTCACTCCAGGGAGGAATTGAAGGCAATTCTCGAGCCACACGACATGCGCGAGTTTCGCCGACCGTCTTCGCCCACTGTTACGTATGTCTAACACATGAACAAGATCGGTCGCACGCGCACACCGGACCCCGAGGTGCCTGGGCTCTGGAACCACACGACATGTGCGAGGAGGGCCGCCTTCGCCTGCAAGTTACGTATGTCTAACAAGACGCAATGGTCGGTCGCTCACACACCGGACTCCAAATACCTCAGCCTATGTGGCATTTGCCCCGCGACAGACAGGCAGGTTCCCCATTGGCGCCGGTGAACGAGAAGCAGTTCGCAACCGCACCGGAACCCAGAACCTGTGATCCAATCCCGCGACAGGCAAAACACCGTCTGGTTCCCCAATTACTCCGGTATACGTCTGCGGCAAACAGTTCGCTACCGCACCGGAACCGAGAACCAGCACCCTAACAGTGGGGGAAGAGAAAGGAGCCCACGCACCAAAACAATGGAATACATTTGCTCCTTCTCTCTGGCGACAACGAGACACAATGTCGCCAAGACGCCGGTAGTAGGTTCAGCCAGCCACCGAGTCTCCCCCTTTATATAGCTATATCTAACGTCCATGGAAGGCCATCTCGGACCACACGACATGCGCGAGTTTCGCCGACCGTCTTCGCCCACTGTTACGTATGTCTAACACATGAACAAGATCGGTCGCACGCGCACACCGGACCCGAGATGCCTGGCTCTGGAACCACACGACATGTGCAAGGAGGGCCGCCTTCGCCTAATGTTACGTATGTCTAACAGAACGCAATGGTCGGTCACTCACACACCGGACTCCAAATACCTCAGCCTATGTGGCATTTGCCCCGCGACAGACAGGCAGGTTCCCCATTGGCGCCGGTGAACGAGAAGCAGTTCGCAACCGCACCGGAACCCAGAACCTGTGATCCAATCCCGCGACAGGCAAAACACCGTCTGGTTCCCCAATTACTCCGGTATACGTCTGCGGCAAACAGTTCGCTACCGCACCGGAACCGAGAACCAGCACCCTAACAGTGGGGGAAGAGAAAGGAGCCCACGTACCAAAACAATGGAATACATTTGCTCCTTCTCTCTGGCGACAACGAGACACAATGTCGCCAAGACGCCGGTAGTTGTCAGCCAGCCACCGCGTCTCCCCCTTTATATAGCTATATCTAATGTGCATGGAAGGCCATCTCGGACCACACGACATGCGCGAGTTTCGCCGACCGTCTTCGCCCACTGTTACGTATGTCTAACACATGAACAAGATCGGTCGCACGCGCACACCGGACCCGAGATGCCTGGCTCTGGAACCACACGACATGTGCAAGGAGGGCCGCCTTCGCCTAATGTTACGTATGTCTAACAGAACGCAATGGTCGGTCACTCACACACCGGACTCCAAATACCTCGGCATATGTACCCCGCGACAG
>NW_027189401.1:0-224287 GCF_040958095.1 Procambarus clarkii | reverse complement strand
TTAACGAGAATCAAATAGATGGTTGAAAATGAAGTATTTAAGGGTATTATCTAATCAATTATGTGTTTGCATAATTTTTATCGTATATATAATGAAAACCCATAAATTGAAAATTCACAAAAACGTGGAAAAACGGCAAAATATTGCCTAGTTCGATTATATTTTGTTTAAATCACACAGAGGAAAAGGGGATGATAAACATCAAAATATTGCTAAATTCGATGATTTTTCGTACGAAACAAAATGCAAGAAAACTTGCTTAAAATGCAATATTATGCGAAATTCTGAGATTTGAAAGCCAAATCACATATCGTGATACTACATGAAATAGTATCGAAATATTGGTAAAAATGAATATATTTACGTATTATCAAACTACATGAAAAACGTGAAAAAAGTCACTATTTTACCATATTTGAGTATTTTAACTTCAAATCATAGAGCGAGGTTTCGTATTATTTACATCCAAGAAAAGACATATGACAATGTTGTTTCCAATACAAATGATAAAAAACAATGTGTTTTCATTAGAATGAACTAAAATGTTGTTGATTTTCCGTTTATATTACCGATGGAAGATGTACACGTAAATCCGCTCTAATCCTTCTGAAACGTCGATATATGCAATAAAAACCGAACTTTTCCCCTTTTCAAAATCTTACTCAGTATTTTAACGTGAAACAAATAGATGGTTGAAAATGAAGTATTTAAGGTTATTATCTAATCAATTATGTGTTTGCATCATTTTTATCGTATATATAATGAAAACCCATAAACTGAAAATTCACAAAAACGTGGAAAAACGGCAAAATATTGCCTAATTCGATTATATTTTGTTTAAATCACACAGAGGAAAAGGGGATGATAAACGTCAAAATATTGCTAAATTCGATGATTTTTCTTACGAAACAAAATGCAAGAAAACTTGACTAAAATTCAATATTAAGCGACATTCTGAGATTTGAAGGCCAAATCACATATCGTGATACTACATGAAGTAGTATCGAAATATTGGTAAAAATGAATATATTTACGTAATATCAAATTACATGATTAACGTGAAGAGGTCACTATTTTACCATATTTGAGGATTTTATTTTCAAATCATAGAGCGAGGTTTCGTATTATTTAGATCCAAGAAAAGACATATGACAATGTTGTTTCCAATACAAATGATAAAAAACAATGTGTTTTAATTAGAATGAACTAAAATGTTGTTGATTTCCGTTTATATTACCGATGAAAGATATACACGTTAAACCGCTCTAATCCGGCTGAAACGTCGATATATGCAATAAAAACCGAACTTCTCCCCTTTTCAATATCTTACTCAGTATTTTAACGAATAAACAAATAGATGGTTGAAAATGAAGTATTTAAGGTTATTATCTAATCAATTATGTGTTTGCATCATTTTTATCGTATATATAATGAATTAATACCCATAGACTGAAAATTCACAAAAACGTGGAAAAACTGCAAAATATTGCCTAATTCGATGATATTTTGTTTAAATCATATGAAGGAAAAGGGGGATGATAAACGTCAAAATATTGCTAAATTCGATGATTTTTCGTACGAAACAAATTGCAAGAAAACTTGCTTAAAATGCAATATTAGGCGAAATTCTGAGATTTGAAAGCCAAATCACATATCGTGATACTACATGAAATAGTGTCGAAATATTGGTAAAAATGAATATATTTACGTATTATCAAACTACATGAAAAACGTGAAAAAAGTCACTATTTTACCATATTTGAGGATTTTAACTTCAAATCATAGAGCGAGGTTTCGTATTATTTAGATCCAAGAAAAGACATATGACAATGTTGTTTCCAATACAAATCATAAAAAACAATGTATTTTCATTAGAATGAACTAAAATGTTGTTGATTTTCCGTTTATATTACCGATGGAAGATGTACACGTAAAACAGATCTAATCCGGCTGAAACGTCAATATATGCAATAAAAACCGAACTTCGCCCCTTTTCAATATCTTACTCAGTATTTTAACGAGAATCAAATAGATGGTTGAAAATGAAGTATTTAAGGGTATTATCTAATCAATTATGTGTTTGCATAATTTTTATCGTATATATAATGAAAACCCATAAATTGAAAATTCACAAAAACGTGGAAAAACGGCAAAATATTGCCTAGTTCGATTATATTTTGTTTAAATCACACAGAGGAAAAGGGGATGATAAACATCAAAATATTGCTAAATTCGATGATTTTTCGTACGAAACAAAATGCAAGAAAACTTGCTTAAAATGCAATATTATGCGAAATTCTGAGATTTGAAAGTCAAATCACATATCGTGATACTACATGAAATAGTATCGAAATATTGGTAAAAATGAATATATTTACGTATTATCAAACTACATGAAAAACGTGAAAAAAGTCACTATTTAACCATATTTGAGGATTTTAACTTCAAATCATAGAGCGAGGTTTCGTATTATTTACATCCAAGAAAAGACATATGACAATGTTGTTTCCAATACAAATGATAAAAAACAATGTGTTTTCATTAGAATGAACTAAAATGTTGTTGATTTTCCGTTTATATTACCGATGGAAGATGTACACGTAAAACCGCTCTAATCCTTCTGAAACGTCGATATATGCCATAAAAACCGAACTTTTCCCCTTTTCAAAATCTTACTCAGTATTTTAACGTGAAACAAATAGATGGTTGAAAATGAAGTATTTAAGGTTATTATCTAATCAATTATGTGTTTGCATCATTTTTATCGTATATATAATGAAAACCCATAAACTGAAAATTCACAAAAACGTGGAAAAACGGCAAAATATTGCCTAATTCGATTATATTTTGTTTAAATCACACAGAGGAAAAGGGGATGATAAACGTCAAAATATTGCTAAATTCGATGATTTTTCTTACGAAACAAAATGCAAGAAAACTTGACTAAAATTCAATATTAAGCGACATTCTGAGATTTGAAGGCCAAATCACATATCGTGATACTACATGAAGTAGTATCGAAATATTGGTAAAAATGAATATATTTACGTAATATCAAATTACATGATTAACGTGAAGAGGTCACTATTTTACCATATTTGAGGATTTTATTTTCAAATCATAGAGCGAGGTTTCGTATTATTTAGATCCAAGAAAAGACATATGACAATGTTGTTTCCAATACAAATGATAAAAAACAATGTGTTTTAATTAGAATGAACTAAAATGTTGTTGATTTCCGTTTATATTACCGATGAAAGATATACACGTTAAACCGCTCTAATCCGGCTGAAACGTCGATATATGCAATAAAAACCGAACTTCTCCCCTTTTCAATATCTTACTCAGTATTTTAACGAATAAACAAATTGATGGTTGAAAATGAAGTATTTAAGGTTATTATCTAATCAATTATGTGTTTGCATCATTTTTATCGTATATATAATGAATTAATACCCATAGACTGAAAATTCACAAAAACGTGGAAAAACTGCAAAATATTGCCTAATTCGATGATATTTTGTTTAAATCATATGAAGGAAAAGGGGGATGATAAACGTCAAAATATTGCTAAATTTGATGATTTTTCGTACGAAACAAAATGCAAGAAAACTTGCTTAAAATGCAATATTAGGCGAAATTCTGAGATTTGAAAGCCAAATCACATATCGTGATACTACATGAAATAGTGTCGAAATATTGGTAAAAATGAATATATTTACGTATTATCAAACTACATGAAAAACGTGAAAAAAGTCACTATTTTACCATATTTGAGGATTTTAACTTCAAATCATAGAGCGAGGTTTCGTATTATTTAGATCCAAGAAAAGACATATGACAATGTTGTTTCCAATACAAATCATAAAAAACAATGTGTTTTCATTAGAATGAACTAAAATGTTGTTGATTTTCCGTTTATATTACCGATGGAAGATGTACACGTAAAACAGATCTAATCCGGCTGAAACGTCGATATATGCAATAAAAACCGAACTTCGCCCCTTTTCAATATCTTACTCAGTATTTTAACGAGAATCAAATAGATGGTTGAAAATGAAGTATTTAAGGGTATTATCTAATCAATTATGTGTTTGCATAATTTTTATCGTATATATAATGAAAACCCATAAATTGAAAATTCACAAAAACGTGGAAAAACGGCAAAATATTGCCTAGTTCGATTATATTTTGTTTAAATCACACAGAGGAAAAGGGGATGATAAACATCAAAATATTGCTAAATTCGATGATTTTTCGTACGAAACAAAATGCAAGAAAACTTGCTTAAAATGCAATATTATGCGAAATTCTGAGATTTGAAAGCCAAATCACATATCGTGATACTACATGAAATAGTATCGAAATATTGGTAAAAATGAATATATTTACGTATTATCAAACTACATGAAAAACGTGAAAAAAGTCACTACTTTACCATATTTGAGGATTTTAACTTCAAATCATAGAGCGAGGTTTCGTATTATTTACATCCAAGAAAAGACATATGACAATGTTGTTTCCAATACAAATGATAAAAAACAATGTGTTTTCATTAGAATGAACTAAAATGTTGTTGATTTTCCGTTTATATTACCGATGGAAGATGTACACGTAAAACCGCTCTAATCCTTCTGAAACGTCGATATATGCCATAAAAACCGAACTTTTCCCCTTTTCAAAATCTTACTCAGTATTTTAACGTGAAACAAATAGATGGTTGAAAATGAAGTATTTAAGGTTATTATCTAATCAATTATGTGTTTGCATCATTTTTATCGTATATATAATGAAAACCCATAAACTGAAAATTCACAAAAACGTGGAAAAACGGCAAAATATTGCCTAATTCGATTATATTTTGTTTAAATCACACAGAGGAAAAGGGATGATAAACGTCAAAATATTGCTAAATTCGATGATTTTTCTTACGAAACAAAATGCAAGAAAACTTGACTAAAATTCAATATTAAGCGACATTCTGAGATTTGAAGGCCAAATCACATATCGTGATACTACATGAAGTAGTATCGAAATATTGGTAAAAATGAATATATTTACGTAATATCAAATTACATGATTAACGTGAAGAGGTCACTATTTTACCATATTTGAGGATTTTATTTTCAAATCATAGAGCGAGGTTTCGTATTATTTAGATCCAAGAAAAGACATATGACAATGTTGTTTCCAATACAAATGATAAAAAACAATGTGTTTTAATTAGAATGAACTAAAATGTTGTTGATTTCCGTTTATATTACCGATGAAAGATATACACGTTAAACCGCTCTAATCCGGCTGAAACGTCGATATATGCAATAAAAACCGAACTTCTCCCCTTTTCAATATCTTACTCAGTATTTTAACGAATAAACAAATAGATGGTTGAAAATGAAGTATTTAAGGTTATTATCTAATCAATTATGTGTTTGCATAATTTTTATCGTATATATAATGAATTAATAACCATAGACTGAAAATTCACAAAAACGTGGAAAAACTGCAAAATATTGCCTAATTCGATGATATTTTGTTTAAATCATATGAAGGAAAAGGGGGATGATAAACGTCAAAATATTGCTAAATTCGATGATTTTTCGTACGAAACAAAATGCAAGAAAACTTGCTTAAAATGCAATATTAGGCGAAATTCTGAGATTTGAAAGCCAAATCACATATCGTGATACTACATGAAATAGTGTCGAAATATTGGTAAAAATGAATATATTTACGTATTATCAAACTACATGAAAAACGTGAAAAAAATCACTATTTTACCATATTTGAGGATTTTAACTTCAAATCATAGAGCGAGGTTTCGTATTATTTAGATCCAAGAAAAGACATATGACAATGTTGTTTCCAATACAAATCATAAAAAACAATGTGTTTTCATTAGAATGAACTAAAATGTTGTTGATTTTCCGTTTATATTACCGATGGAAGATGTACACGTAAAACAGATCTAATCCGGCTGAAACGTCGATATATGCAATAAAAACCGAACTTCGCCCCTTTTCAATATCTTACTCAGTATTTTAACGAGAATCAAATAGATGGTTGAAAATGAAGTATTTAAGGGTATTATCTAATCAATTATGTGTTTGCATAATTTTTATCGTATATATAATGAAAACCCATAAATTGAAAATTCACAAAAACGTGGAAAAACGGCAAAATATTGCCTAGTTCGATTATATTTTGTTTAAATCACACAGAGGAAAAGGGGATGATAAACGTCAAAATATTGCTAAATTCGATGATTTTTCGTACGAAACAAAATGCAAGAAAACTTGCTTAAAATGCAATATTATGCGAAATTCTGAGATTTGAAAGCCAAATCACATATCGTGATACTACATGAAATAGTATCGAAATATTGGTAAAAATGAATATATTTACGTATTATCAAACTACATGAAAAACGTGAAAAAAGTCACTATTTTACCATATTTGAGGATTTTAACTTCAAATCATAGAGCGAGGTTTCGTATTATTTAGATCCAAGAAAAGACATATGACAATGTTGTTTCCAATACAAATGATAAAAAACAATGTGTTTTCATTAGAATGAACTAAAATGTTGTTGATTTTCCGTTTATATTACCGATGGAAGATGTACACGTAAAACCGCTCTAATCCTTCTGAAACGTCGATATATGCAATAAAAACCGAACTTTTCCCCTTTTCAAAATCTTACTCATTATTTTAACGTGAAACAAATAGAGGTTGAAAATGAAGTATTTAAGGTTATTATCTAATCAATTATGTGTTTGCATCATTTTTATCGTATATATAATGAATTAATACCCATAGACTGAAAATTCACAAAAACGTGGAAAAACTGCAAAATATTGCCTAATTCGATGATATTGTGTTTAAATCATATGAAGGAAAAAGGGGATGATAAACGTCAAAATATTGCTAAATTCGATGATTTTTCGTGCGAAACAAAATGCAAGAAAACTTGCTTAAAATGCAATATTAGGCGAAATTCTGAGATTTGAAAGCCAAATCACATATCGTGATACTACATGAAATAGTGTCGAAATATTGGTAAAAATGAATATATTTACGTATTATCAAACTACATGAAAAACGTGAAAAAAGTCACTATTTTACCATATTTGAGGATTTTAACTTCAAATCATAGAGCGAGGTTTCGTATTATTTAGATCCAAGAAAAGACATATGACAATGTTGTTTCCAATACAAATCATAAAAATTAATGTGTTTTCATTAGAATGAACTAATATGTTGTTGATTTTCCGTTTATATTACCGAATGAAGATGTACACGTAAAACAGATCTAATCCGGCTGAAACGTCGATATATGCAATAAAAACCGAACTTCGCCCCTTTTCAATATCTTACTCAGTATTTTAACGAGAATCAAATAGATGGTTGAAAATGAAGTATTTAAGGGTATTATCTAATCAATTATGTGTTTCCATAATTTTTATCGTATATATAATGAAAACCCATAAATTGAAAATTCACAAAAACGTGGAAAAACGGCAAAATATTGCCTAGTTCGATTATATTTTGTTTAAATCACACAGAGGAAAAGGGGATGATAAACGTCAAAATATTGCTAAATTCGATGATTTTTCGTACGAAACAAAATGCAAGAAAACTTGCTTAAAATGCAATATTATGCGAAATTCTGAGATTTGAAAGCCAAATCACATATCGTGATACTACATGAAATAGTATCGAAATATTGGTAAAAATGAATATATTTACGTATTATCAAACTACATGAAAAACGTGAAAAAAGTCACTATTTTACCATATTTGAGGATTTTAACTTCAAATCATAGAGCGAGGTTTCGTATTATTTAGATCCAAGAAAAGACATATGACAATGTTGTTTCCAATACAAATGATAAAAAACAATGTGTTTTAATTAGAATGAACTAAAATGTTGTTGATTTCCGTTTATATTACCGATGAAAGATGTACACGTTAAACCGCTCTAATCCGGCTGAAACGTCGATATATGCAATAAAAACCGAACTTCTCCCCTTTTCAATATCTTACTCAGTATTTTAACGAGAAACAAATAGATGGTTGAAAATGAAGTATTTAGGTTATTATCTAATCAATTATGTGTTTGCATAATTTTTATCGTATATATAATGAATTAACACCCATAGACTGAAAATTCACAAAAACGTGGAAAAACTGCAAAATATTGCCTAATTCGATGATATTTTGTTTAAATCATATGAAGGAAAAGGGGGATGATAAACGTCAAAATATTGCTAAATTCGATGATTTTTCGTACGAAACAAAATGCGAGAAAACTTGCTTAAAATGCAATATTAGGCGAAATTCTGAGATTTGAAAGCCAAATCACATATCGTGATACTACATGAAATAGTGTCGAAATATTGGTAAAAATGAATATATTTACGTATTATCAAACTACATGAAAAACGTGAAAAAAGTCACTATTTTACCATATTTGAGGATTTTAACTTCAAATCATAGAGCGAGGTTTCGTATTATTTAGATCCAAGAAAAGACATATGACAATGTTGTTTCCAATACAAATGATAAAAAACAATGTGTTTTCATTAGAATGAACTAAAATGTTGTTGATTTTCCGTTTATATTACCGATGGAAGATGTACACGTAAAACCGCTCTAATCCTTCTGAAACGTCGATATATGCAATAAAAACCGAACTTTTCCCCTTTTCAAAATCTTACTCAGTATTTTAACGTGAAACAAATAGATGGTTGAAAATGAAGTATTTAAGGTTATTATCTAATCAATTATGTGTTTGCATCATTTTTATCGTATAATAATGAAAACCCATAAACTGAAAATTCACAAAAACGTGGAAAAACGGCAAAATATTGCATAATTCGATTATATTTTGTTTAAATCACACAGAAGAAAAGGGGATGATAAACGTCAAAATATTGCTAAATTCGATGATTTTTCTTACGAAACAAAATGCAAGAAAACTTGACTAAAATTCAATATTAAGCGACATTCTGAGATTTGAAGGCCAAATCACATATCGTGATACTACATGAAGTAGTATCGAAATATTGGTAAAAATGAATATATTTACGTAATATCAAATTACATGATTAACGTGAAGAGGTCACTATTTTACCATATTTGAGGATTTTATTTTCAAATCATAGAGCGAGGTTTCGTATTATTTAGATCCAAGAAAAGACATATGACAATGTTGTTTCCAATACAAATGATAAAAAACAATGTGTTTTCATTAGAATGAACTAAAATGTTGTTGATTTTCCGTTTATATTACCGATGAAAGATGTACACGTTAAACCGCTCTAATCCGGCTGAAACGTCGATATATGCAATAAAAACCGAACTTCTCCCCTTTTCAATATCTTACTCAGTATTTTAACGAGAAACAAATAGATGGTTGAAAATGAAGTATTTAGGTTATTATCTAATCAATTATGTGTTTGCATCATTTTTATCGTATATATAATGAATTAATACCCATAGACTGAAAATTCACAAAAACGTGGAAAAACTGCAAAATATTGCCTAATTCGATGATATTTTGTTTAAATCATATGAAGGAAAAGGGGGATGATAAACGTCAAAATATTGCTAAATTCGATGATTTATCATACGAAACAAAATGCAAGAAAACTTGCTTAAAATGCAATATTATGCAAAATTCTGAGATTTGAAAGCCAAATCACATATCGTGATACTACATGAAATAGTATCGAAATATTGGTAAAAACGAATATGTTTACGTATTATCAAACTACATGAAAAACGTGAAAAAAGTCACTATTTTACCATATTTGAGGATTTTAACTTCAAATCATAGAGCGAGGTTTCGTATTATTTAGATCCAAGAAAAGACATATGACAATGTTGTTTCCAATACAAATGATAAAAAACAATGTGTTTTCATTAGAATGAACTAAAATGTTGTTGATTTTCCGTTTATATTACCGATGGAAGATGTACACGTAAAACCGCTCTAATCCTTCTGAAACGTCGATATATGCAATAAAAACCGAACTTTTCCCCTTTTCAAAATCTTACTCAGTATTTTAACGTGAAACAAATAGATGGTTGAAAATGAAGTATTTAAGGTTAATATCTAATCAATTATGTGTTTGCATCATTTTTATCGTATATATAATGAAAACCCATAAACTGAAAATTCACAAAAACGTGGAAAAACGGCAAAATATTGCCTAATTCGATTATATTTTGTTTAAATCACACAGAGGAAAAAGGGATGATAAACGTCAAAATATTGCTAAATTCGATGATTTTTCTTACGAAACAAAATGCAAGAAAACTTGACTAAAATTCAATATTAAGCGACATTCTGAGATTTGAAGGCCAAATCACATATCGTGATACTACATGAAGTAGTATCGAAATATTGGTAAAAATGAATATATTTACGTAATATCAAATTACATGATTAACGTGAAGAGGTCACTATTTTACCATATTTGAGGATTTTATTTTCAAATCATAGAGCGAGGTTTCGTATTATTTAGATCCAAGAAAAGACGTATGACAATGTTGTTTCCAATACAAATGATAAAAAACAATGTGTTTTAATTAGAATGAACTAAAATGTTGTTGATTTCCGTTTATATTACCGATGAAAGATGTACACGTTAAACCTCTAATCCGGCTGAAACGTCGATATATGCAATAAAAACCGAACTTCTCCCCTTTTCAATATCTTACTCAGTATTTTAACGAGAATCAAATAGATGGTTGAAAATGAAGTATTTAAGGGTATTATCTAATCAATTATGTGTTTGCATAATTTTTATCGTATATATAATGAAAACCCATAAATTGAAAATTCACAAAAACGTGGAAAAACGGCAAAATATTGCCTAGTTCGATTATATTTTGTTTAAATCACACAGAGGAAAAGGGGATGATAAACGTCAAAATATTGCTAAATTCGATGATTTTTCGTACGAAACAAAATGCAAGAAAACTTGCTTAAAATGCGAAATTCTGAGATTTGAAAGCCAAATCACATATCGTGATACTACATGAAATAATATCGAATTATTGGTAAAAATGAATATATTTACGTATTATGAAACTACATGAAAAACGTCAAAAAAGTCACTATTTTACCATATTTAAGGATTTTAACTTCAAAACATAGAGCGAGGTTCCGGATTATTTAGATCCAAGAAAATGTTGTTTCCAATACAAATGATAAAACCAATGTGTTTTCATTAGAATTAACTGAAATGTTCCTTATTTTCCGTTTATATTACCGACGGAAGATGTACACGAAAACATCTCTATTCCGGCTAAAACGTCGATACATGCAATAAAAACAGAACTTCTCCCCTTTTCAATATCTTACAATTAATCTTTCAATATTTCAATATTTTAACGAGAAACAAATAGATGATTGAAAATGAAGTATTTAAGGTTATTATCTAATAAATTATGTGTTTGCATCATTTTTATCGTATATATAATGAATATACCATAGACTGAAAATTCACAAAAACAAGGAAAAACGGCAAAATATTGCCTAATTCGATGATATTTTGTTTAAATCACACAGAGGAAAAGGGGATGGTAAACGTCAAAATATTGCTAAATTCGATGATTTTTAGTACGAAACAAAATGCAAGAAAACTTGCTTAAAATGCAATATTATGCGACATTCTGAGATTTGAAGGCCAAATCACATATCGTGATACTACATGAAATAGTATCGAAATATTGGTAAAAATGAATATATTTACGTATTATCAAACTACATGAAAAACATGAAAAAAGTCACTATTTTACCATATTTGAGGATTTTAACTTCAAATCATAGAGCGAGGTTTCGTATTATTTAGATCCAAGAAAAGACATATGACAATGTTGTTTCCAATACAAATGAAAAAAAAAACAATGTGTTTTCATTAGAATGAACTAAAATGTTGTTGATTTTCCGTTTATATTACCGATGGAAGATGTACACGTAAAAACAGCTCTAATCCGGCTGAAACGTCGATATATGCAATAAAAACCGAACTTCTCCCCTTTTCAATATCTTACTCAGTATTTTAACGAGAAACAAATAGATGGTTGAAAATGAAGTATTTAGGTTATTATCTAATCAATTATGTGTTTGCATCATTTTTATCGTATATATAATGAATTAATACCCATAGACTGAAAATTCACAAAAACGTGGAAAAACTGCAAAATATTGCCTAATTCGATGATATTTTGTTTAAATCATATGAAGGAAAAGGGGGATGATAAACGTCAAAATATTGCTAAATTCGATAATTTTTCGTACGAAACAAAATGCAAGAAAACTTGCTTAAAATGCAATATTAGGCGAAATTCTGAGATTTGAAAGCCAAATCACATATCGTGATACTACATGAAATAGTGTCGAAATATTGGTAAAAATGAATATATTTACGTATTATCAAACTACATGAAAAACGTGAAAAAAGTCACTATTTTACCATATTTGAGGATTTTAACTTCAAATCATAGAGCGAGGTTTCGTATTATTTAGATCCAAGAAAAGACATATGACAATGTTGTTTCCAATACAAATAATAAAAAACAATGTGTTTTCATTAGAATGAACTAAAATGTTGTTGATTTTCCGTTTATATTACCGATGGAAGATGTACACGTAAAACAGCTCTAATCCGGCTGAAACGTCGATATATGCAATAAAAACCGAACTTCTCCCCTTTTCAATATCTTACTCAGTATTTTAACGAGAATCAAATAGATGGTTGAAAATGAAGTATTTAAGGGTATTATCTAATCAATTATGTGTTTGCATAATTTTTATCGTATATATAATGAAAACCCATAAATTGAAAATTCACAAAAACGTGGAAAAACGGCAAAATATTGCCTAGTTCGATTATATTTTGTTTAAATGACACAGAGGAAAAGGGGATGATAAACGTCAAAATATTGCTAAATTCGATGATTTTTCGTACGAAACAAAATGCAAGAAACTTGCTTAAAATGCAATATTATGCGAAATTCTGAGATTTGAAAGCCAAATCACATATCGTCATACTACATGAAATAGTATCGAAATATTGGTAAAAATGAATATATTTACGTATTATCAAACTACATGAAAAACGTCAAAAAAGTCACTATTTTACCATATTTAAGGATTTTAACTTCAAAGCATAGAGCGAGGTTTCGGATTATTTAGATCCAAGAAAAGACATATGACAATGTTGTTTCCAATACAAATGATAAAACCAATGTGTTTTCATTAGAATTAACTAAAATGTTCCGGATTTTCCGTTTATATTACCAACGGAAGATGTACACGAAAACATCTCTATTCCGGCTGAAACGTCGATATATGCAATAAAAACAGAACTTCTCCCCTTTTCAATATCTTACAATTAATCTTTCAATATTTCAATATTTTAACGAGAAACAAATAGATGATTGAAAATGAAGTATTTAAGGTTATTATCTAATAAATTATGTGTTTGCATCATTTTTATCGTATATATAATGAATATACCATAGACTGAAAATTCACAAAAACAAGGAAAAACGGCAAAATATTGCCTAATTCGATGATATTTTGTTTAAATCATATGAAGAAAAAAAGGGATGATATACGTCAAAATATTGCTAAATTCGATGATTTTTAGTACGAAACAAAATGCAAGAAAACTTGCTTAAAATGCAATATTATGCGACATTCTGAGATTTGAAGGCCAAATCACATATCGTGATACTACATGAAATAGTATCGAAATATTGGTAAAAATGAATATATTTACGTATTATCAAACTACATGAAAAACGTGAAAAAAGTCACTATTTTACCATATTTGAGGATTTTAACTTCAAATCATAGAGCGAGGTTTCGTATTATTTAGATCCAAGAAAAGACATATGACAATGTTGTTTTTAATACAAATAATAAAAAACAATGTGTTTTCATTAGAATGAACTAAAATGTTGTTGATTTTCCGTTTATATTACCGATGGAAGATGTACACGTAAAACAGCTCTAATCCGGCTGAAACGTCGATATATGCAATAAAAACCGAACTTCTCCCCTTTTCAATATCTTACTCAGTATTTTAACGAGAATCAAATAGATGGTTGAAAATGAAGTATTTAAGGGTATTATCTAATCAATTATGTGTTTGCATGATTTTTATCGTATATATAATGAAAACCCATAAATTGAAAATTCACAAAAACGTGGAAAAACGGCAAAATATTGCCTAGTTCGATTATATTTTGTTTAAATCACACAGAGGAAAAGGGGATGATAAACGTCAAAATATTGCTAAATTCGATGATTTTTCGTACGAAACAAAATGCAAGAAACATGCTTAAAATGCAATATTAAGCGACATTCTGAGATTTGAAGGCCAAATCACATATCGTCATACTACATGAAATAGTATCGAAATATTGGTAAAAATGAATATATTTACGTATTATCAAACTACATGAAAAACGTCAAAAAAGTCACTATTTTACCATATTTAAGGATTTTAACTTCAAAACATAGAGCGAGGTTTCGGATTATTTAGATCCAAGAAAAGATTTATGACAATGTTGTTTCCAATACAAATGATAAAAAACAATGTGTTTTCATTAGAATGAACTAAAATGTTCCGGATTTTCCGTTTATATTACCAACGGAAGATGTACACGAAAACATCTCTATTCCGGCTGAAACGTCGATATATGCAATAAAAACAGAACTTCTCCCCTTTTCAATATCTTACAATTAATCTTTCAATATTTCAATATTTTAACGAGAAACAAATAGATGATTGAAAATGAAGTATTTAAGGTTATTATCTAATAAATTATGTGTTTGCATCATTTTTATCGTATATATAATGAATATACCATAGACTGAAAATTCACAAAAACAAGGAAAAACGGCAAAATATTGCCTAATTCGATGATATTTTGTTTAAATCATATGAAGAAAAAAAGGGATGATATACGTCAAAATATTGCTAAATTCGATGATTTTTAGTACGAAACAAAATGCAAGAAAACTTGCTTAAAATGCAATATTATGCGACATTCTGAGATTTGAAGGCCAAATCACATATCGTGATACTACATGAAATAGTATCGAAATATTGGTAAAAATGAATATATTTACGTATTATCAAACTACATGAAAAACGTGAAAAAAGTCACTATTTTACCATATTTGAGGATTTTAACTTCAAATCATAGAGCGAGGTTTCGTATTATTTAGATCCAAGAAAAGACATATGACAATGTTGTTTTTAATACAAATAATAAAAAACAATGTGTTTTCATTAGAATGAACTAAAATGTTGTTGATTTTCCGTTTATATTACCGATGGAAGATGTACACGTAAAACAGCTCTAATCCGGCTGAAACGTCGATATATGCAATAAAAACCGAACTTCTCCCCTTTTCAATATCTTACTCAGTATTTTAACGAGAATCAAATAGATGGTTGAAAATGAAGTATTTAAGGGTATTATCTAATCAATTATGTGTTTGCATGATTTTTATCGTATATATAATGAAAACCCATAAATTGAAAATTCACAAAAACGTGGAAAAACGGCAAAATATTGCCTAGTTCGATTATATTTTGTTTAAATCACACAGAGGAAAAGGGGATGATAAACGTCAAAATATTGCTAAATTCGATGATTTTTCGTACGAAACAAAATGCAAGAAACATGCTTAAAATGCAATATTAAGCGACATTCTGAGATTTGAAGGCCAAATCACATATCGTCATACTACATGAAATAGTATCGAAATATTGGTAAAAATGAATATATTTACGTATTATCAAACTACATGAAAAACGTCAAAAAAGTCACTATTTTACCATATTTAAGGATTTTAACTTCAAAACATAGAGCGAGGTTTCGGATTATTTAGATCCAAGAAAAGACATATGACAATGTTGTTTCCAATACAAATGATAAAACCAATGTGTTTTCATTAGAATTAACTAAAATGTTCCGGATTTTCCGTTTATATTACCAACGGAAGATGTACACGAAAACATCTCTATTCCGGCTGAAACGTCGATATATGCAATAAAAACAGAACTTCTCCCCTTTTCAATCTCTTACAATTAATCTTTCAATATTTCAATATTTTAACGAGAAACAAATAGATGATTGAAAATGAAGTATTTAAGGTTATTATCTAATAAATTATGTGTTTGCATCATTTTTATCGTATATATAATGAATATACCATAGACTGAAAATTCACAAAAACAAGGAAAAACGGCAAAATATTGCCTAATTCGATGATATTTTGTTTAAATCATATGAAGGAAACAAAATGCAAGAAAACTTGCTTAAAATGCAATATTATGCGACATTCTGAGATTTGATGGCCAAATCACATATCGTGATACTACATGAAATAGTATCGAAATATTGGTAAAAATGAATATATTTACGTATTATCAAACTACATGAAAAACGTGAAAAAAGTCACTATTTTACCATATTTGAGGATTTTAACTTCAAATCATAGAGCGAGGTTTCGTATTATTTAGATCCAAGAAAAGACATATGACAATGTTGTTTTTAATACAAATAATAAAAAACAATGTGTTTTCATTAGAATGAACTAAAATGTTGTTGATTTTCCGTTTATATTACCGATGGAAGATGTACACGTAAAACAGCTCTAATCCGGCTGAAACGTCGATATATGCAATAAAAACCGAACTTCTCCCCTTTTCAATATCTTACTCAGTATTTTAACGAGAATCAAATTGATGGTTGAAAATGAAGTATTTAAGGGTATTATCTAATCAATTATGTGTTTGCATGATTTTTATCGTATATATAATGAAAACCCATAAATTGAAAATTCACAAAAACGTGGAAAAACGGCAAAATATTGCCTAATTCGATTATATTTTGTTTAAATCTCACAGAGGAAAAGGGGATGATAAACGTCAAAATATTGCTAAATTCGATGATTTTTCGTACGAATCAAAATGCAAGAAAACTTGCTTAAAATGCAATATTAGGCGAAATTCTGAGATTTGAAAGCCAAATCACATATCGTGATACTACATGAAATAATATCGAAATATTGGTAAAAATGAATATATTTACGTATTATGAAACTACATGAAAAACGTCAAAAAAGTCACTATTTTACCATATTTAAGGATTTTAACTTCAAAACATAGAGCGAGGTTCCGGATTATTTAGATCCAAGAAAATGTTGTTTCCAATACAAATGATAAAACCAATGTGTTTTCATTAGAATTAACTGAAATGTTCATTATTTTCCGTTTATATTACCGACGGAAGATGTACGCGAAAACATCTCTATTCCGGCTTAAACGTCGATATATGCAATAAAAACAGAACTTCTCCCCTTTTCAATATCTTACAATTAATCTTTCAATATTTCAATATTTTAACGAGAAACAAATAGATAATTGAAAATGAAGTATTTAAGGTTATTATCTAATAAATTATGTGTTTGCATCATTTTTATCGTATATATAATGAATATACCATAGACTGAAAATTCACAAAAACAAGGAAAAACGGCAAAATATTGCCTAGTTCGATGATATTTTGTTTAAATCACACAGAGGAAAAGGGGATGGTAAACGTCAAAATATTGCTAAATTCGATGATTTTTAGTACGAAACAAAATGCAAGAAAACTTGCTTAAAATGCAATATTATGCGACATTCTGAGATTTGAAGGCCAAATCACATATTGTGATACTACATAAAATAGTATCGAAATATTGGTAAAAATGAATATATTTACGTAATATCAAATTACATGATTAACGTGAAGAGGTCACTATTTTACCATATTTGAGGATTTTATTTTCAAATCATAGAGCGAGGTTTCGTATTATTTAGATCCAAGAAAAGACATATGACAATGTTGTTTCCAATACAAATGATAAAAAACAATGTGTTTTCATTAGAATGAACTAAAATGTTGTTGATTTTCCGTTTATATTACCGATGAAAGATGTACACGTTAAACCGCTCTAATCCGGCTGAAACGTCGATATATGCAATAAAAACCGAACTTCTCCCCTTTTCAATATCTTACTCAGTATTTTAACGAGAAACAAATAGATGGTTGAAAATGAAGTATTTAAGGTTATTATCTAATCAATTATGTGTTTGCATCATTTTTATCGTATATATAATGAATTAATACCCATAGACTGAAAATTCACAAAAACGTGGAAAAACTGCAAAATATTGCCTAATTCGATGATATTTTGTTTAAATCATATGAAGGAAAAGGGGGATGATAAACGTCAAAATATTGCTAAATTCGATGATTTTTCCTACGAAACAAAATGCAAGAAAACTTGCTTAAAATGAAATATTAGGCGAAATTCTGAGATTTGAAAGCCAAATCACATATCGTCATACTACATGAAATAGTATCGAAATATTGGTAAAAATGAATATATTTACGTATTATCAAACTACGTGAAAAACGTCAAAAAAGTCACTATTTTACCATATTTAAGGATTTTAACTTCAAAACATAGAGCGAGGTTTCGGATTATTTAGATCCAAGAAAAGACATATGACAATGTTGTTTCCAATACAAATGAAAAAAAAACAATGTGTTTTCATTAGAATGAACTAAAATGTTGTTGATTTTCCGTTTATATTACCGATGGAAGATGTACACTTAAAACAGCTCTAATCCGGCTGAAACGTCGATATATGCAATAAAAACCGAACTTCTCTACTTTTCAATATCTTAGTATTTTAACGAGAAACAAATAGATGGTTGAAAATGAAGTATTTAAGGTTATTATCTAATCAATTATGTGTTTGCATCATTTTTATCGTATATATAATGAAAACCCATAAATTGAAAATTCACAAAAACGTGGAAAAACGGCAAAATATTGCCTAATTCGATTATATTTTATTTAAATCTCACAGAGGAAAAGGGGATGATAAACGTCAAAATATTGCTAATTTCGATGATTTTTCGTACGAAACAAAATGCAAGAAAACTTGACTAAAATTCAATATTAAGCGAAATTCTGAGATTTGAAAGCCAAATCACATATCGTGATACTACATGAAATAGTGTCGAAATATTGGTAAAAATGAATATATTTACGTATTATCAAACTACATGAAAAACGTGAAAAAAGTCACTATTTTACCATATTTGAGGATTTTAACTTCAAATCATAGAGCGAGGTTTCGTATTATTTAGATCCAAGAAAAGACATATGACAATGTTGTTTCCAATACAAATAATAAAAAAAAATGTGTTTTCATTAGAATGAACTAAAATGTTGTTGGTTTTTTGTTTATATTACCGATGGAAGATGTACACGTAAAACAGCTCTAATCCGGCTGAAACGTCGATATATGCAATAAAAACCGAACTTCTCCCCTTTTCAATATCTTACTCAGTATTTTAACGAGAATCAAATAGATGGTTGAAAATGAAGTATTTAATGGTATTATCTAATCAATTATGTGTTTGCATAATTTTTATCGTATATATAATGAAAACCCATAAATTGAAAATTCACAAAAACGTGGAAAAACGGCAAAATATTGCCTAGTTCGATTATATTTTGTTTAAATCACACAGAGGAAAAGGGGATGATAAACGTCAAAATATTGCTAAATTCGATGATTTTTCGTACGAAACAAAATGCAAGAAACTTGCTTAAAATGCAATATTATGCGAAATTCTGAGATTTGAAAGCCAAATCACATATCGTCATACTACATGAAATAGTATCGAAATATTGGTAAAAATGAATATATTTACGTATTATCAAACTACGTGAAAAACGTCAAAAAAGTCACTATTTTACCATATTTAAGGATTTTAACTTCAAAACATAGAGCGAGGTTTCGGATTATTTAGATCCAAGAAAAGACATATGACAATGTTGTTTCCAATACAAATGAAAAAAAAACAATGTGTTTTCATTAGAATGAACTAAAATGTTGATTTTCCGTTTATATTACCGATGGAAGATGTACACTTAAAACAGCTCTAATCCGGCTGAAACGTCGATATATGCAATAAAAACCGAACTTCTCTACTTTTCAATATCTTAGTATTTTAACGAGAAACAAGTAGATGGTTGAAAATGAAGTATTTAAGGTTATTATCTAATCAATTATGTGTTTGCATCATTTTTATCGTATATATAATGAAAACCCATAAATTGAAAATTCACAAAAACGTGGAAAAACGGCAAAATATTGCCTAATTCGATTATATTTTATTTAAATCTCACAGAGGAAAAGGGGATGATAAACGTCAAAATATTGCTAATTTCGATGATTTTTCGTACGAAACAAAATGCAAGAAAACTTGACTAAAATTCAATATTAAGCGACATTCTGAGATTTGAAGGCCAAATCACATATCGTGATACTACATAAAGTAGTATCGAAATATTGGTAAAAATGAATATATTTACGTAATATCAAATTACATGATTAACGTGAAGAGGTCACTATTTTACCATATTTGAGGATTTTATTTTCAAATCATAGAGCGAGGTTTCGTATTATTTAGATCCAAGAAAAGACATATGACAATGTTGTTTCCAATACAAATGATAAAAAACAATGTGTTTTCATTAGAATGAACTAAAATGTTGTTGATTTTCCGTTTATATTACCGATGAAAGATGTACACGTTAAACCGCTCTAATCCGGCTGAAACGTCGATATATGCAATAAAAACCGAACTTCTCCCCTTTTCAATATCTTACTCAGTATTTTAACGAGAAACAAATAGATGGTTGAAAATGAAGTATTTAGGTTATTATCTAATCAATTATGTGTTTGCATCATTTTTATCGTATATATAATGAATTAATACCCATAGACTGAAAATTCACAAAAACGTGGAAAAACTGCAAAATATTGCCTAATTCGATGATATTTTGTTTAAATCATATGAAGGAAAAGGGGGATGATAAACGTCAAAATATTGCTAAATTCGATGATTTTTCGTACGAAACAAAATGCAAGAAACTTGCTTAAAATGCAATATTATGCGAAATTCTGAGATTTGAAAGCCAAATCACATATCGTCATACTACATGAAATAGTATCGAAATATTGGTAAAAATGAATATATTTACGTATTATCAAACTACGTGAAAAACGTCAAAAAAGTCACTATTTTACCATATTTAAGGATTTTAACTTCAAAACATAGAGCGAGGTTTCGGATTATTTAGATCCAAGAAAAGACATATGACAATGTTGTTTCCAATACAAATGAAAAAAAAACAATGTGTTTTCATTAGAATGAACTAAAATGTTGTTGATTTTCCGTTTATATTACCGATGGAAGATGTACACTTAAAACAGCTCTAATCCGGCTGAAACGTCGATATATGCAATAAAAACCGAACTTCTCTACTTTTCAATATCTTAGTATTTTAACGAGAAACAAATAGATGGTTGAAAATGAAGTATTTAAGGTTATTATCTAATCAATTATGTGTTTGCATCATTTTTATCGTATATATAATGAAAACCCATAAATTGAAAATTCACAAAAACGTGGAAAAACGGCAAAATATTGCCTAATTCGATTATATTTTATTTAAATCTCACAGAGGAAAAGGGGATGATAAACGTCAAAATATTGCTAATTTCGATGATTTTTCGTACGAAACAAAATGCAAGAAAACTTGACTAAAATTCAATATTAAGCGACATTCTGAGATTTGAAGGCCAAATCACATATCGTGATACTACATGAAGTAGTATCGAAATATTGGTAAAAATGAATATATTTACGTAATATCAAATTACATGATTAACGTGAAGAGGTCACTATTTTACCATATTTGAGGATTTTATTTTCAAATCATAGAGCGAGGTTTCGTATTATTTAGATCCAAGAAAAGACATATGACAATGTTGTTTCCAATACAAATGATAAAAAACAATGTGTTTTCATTAGAATGAACTAAAATGTTGTTGATTTTCCGTTTATATTACCGATGAAAGATGTACACGTTAAACCGCTCTAATCCGGCTGAAACGTCGATATATGCAATAAAAACCGAACTTCTCCCCTTTTCAATATCTTACTCAGTATTTTAACGAGAAACAAATAGATGGTTGAAAATGAAGTATTTAGGTTATTATCTAATCAATTATGTGTTTGCATCATTTTTATCGTATATATAATGAATTAATACCCATAGACTGAAAATTCACAAAAACGTGGAAAAACTGCAAAATATTGCCTAATTCGATGATATTTTGTTTAAATCATATGAAGGAAAAGGGGGATGATAAACGTCAAAATATTGCTAAATTCGATGATTTTTCGTACGAAACAAAATGCAAGAAAACTTGCTTAAAATGCAATATTAGGCGAAATTCTGAGATTTGAAAGCCAAATCACATATCGTGATACTACATGAAATAGTGTCGAAATATTGGTAAAAATGAATATATTTACGTATTATCAAACTACATGAAAAACGTGAAAAAAGTCACTATTTTACCATATTTGAGGATTTTAACTTCAAATCATAGAGCGAGGTTTCGTATTATTTAGATCCAAGAAAAGACATATGACAATGTTGTTTCCAATACAAATAATAAAAAACAATGTGTTTTCATTAGAATGAACTAAAATGTTGTTGATTTTCCGTTTATATTACCGATGGAAGATGTACACGTAAAACAGCTCTAATCCGGCTGAAACGTCGATATATGCAATAAAAACCGAACTTCTCCCCTTTTCAATATCTTACTCAGTATTTTAACGAGAATCAAATAGATTGTTGAAAATGAAGTATTTAAGGGTATTATCTAATCAATTATGTGTTTGCATAATTTTTATCGTATATATAATGAAAACCCATAAATTGAAAATTCACAAAAACGTGGAAAAACGGCAAAATATTGCCTAGTTCGATTATATTTTGTTTAAATCACACAGAGGAAAAGGGGATGATAAACGTCAAAATATTGCTAAATTCGATGATTTTTCGTACGAAACAAAATGCAAGAAACTTGCTTAAAATGCAATATTATGCGAAATTCTGAGATTTGAAAGCCAAATCACATATCGTCATACTACATGAAATAGTATCGAAATATTGGTAAAAATGAATATATTTACGTATTATCAAACTACGTGAAAAACGTCAAAAAAGTCACTATTTTACCATATTTAAGGATTTTAACTTCAAAACATAGAGCGAGGTTTCGGATTATTTAGATCCAAGAAAAGACATATGACAATGTTGTTTCCAATACAAATGAAAAAAAAACAATGTGTTTTCATTAGAATGAACTAAAATGTTGTTGATTTTCCGTTTATATTACCGATGGAAGATGTACACGTAAAACAGCTCTAATCCGGCTGAAACGTCGATATATGCAATAAAAACCGAACTTCTCCCCTTTTCAATATCTTACTCAGTATTTTAACGAGAAACAAATAGATGGTTGAAAATGAAGTATTTAAGGTTATTATCTAATCAATTATGTGTTTGCATCATTTTTATCGTATATATAATGAAAACCCATAAATTGAAAATTCACAAAAACGTGGAAAAACGGCAAAATATTGCCTAATTCGATTATATTTTGTTTAAATCTCACAGAGGAAAAGGGGATGGTAAACGTCAAAATATTGCTAAATTCGATGATTTTTCGTACGAATCAAAATGCAAGAAAACTTGCTTAAAATGCAATATTAGGCGAAATTCTGAGATTTGAAAGCCAAATCACATATCGTGATACTACATGAAATAGTGTCGAAATATTGGTAAAAATGAATATATTTACGTATTATCAAACTACATGAAAAACGTGAAAAAAGTCACTATTTTACCATATTTGAGGATTTTAACTTCAAATCATAGAGCGAGGTTTCGTATTATTTAGATCCAAGAAAAGACATATGACAATATTGTTTCCAATACAAATCATAAAAAACAATGTGTTTTCATTAGAATGAACTAAAATGTTGTTGATTTTCCGTTTATATTACCGATGGAAGATGTACACGTAAAACAGATCTAATCCGGCTGAAACGTCGATATATGCAATAAAAACCGAACTTCGCCCCTTTTCAATATCTTACTCAGTATTTTAACGAGAATCAAAAATATGGTTGAAAATGAAGTATTTAAGGGTATTATCTAATCAATACTTCAATGTTTGCATAATTTTTATCGTATATATAATGAAAACCCATAAATTGAAAATTCACAAAAACGTGGAAAAACGGCAAAATATTGCCTAGTTCGATTATATTTTGTTTAAATCACACAGAGGAAAAGGGGATGATAAACGTCAAAATATTGCTAAATTCGATGATTTTTCGTACGAAACAAAATGCAAGAAAACTTGCTTAAAATGCAATATTATGCGAAATTCTGAGATTTGAAAGCCAAATCACATATCGTGATACTACATGAAATAGTATCGAAATATTGGAAAAAATGAATATATTTACGTATTATCAAACTACATGAAAAACGTGAAAAAAGTCACTATTTTACCATATTTGAGGATTTTAACTTCAAATCATAGAGCGAGGTTTCGTATTATTTAGATCCAAGAAAAGACATATGACAATGTTGTTTCCAATACAAATCATAAAAAACAATGTGTTTTCATTAGAATGAACTAAAATGTTGTTGATTTTCCGTTTATATTACCGATGGAAGATGTACACGTAAAACAGCTCTAATCCGGCTGAAACGTCGATATATGCAATAAAAACCGAACTTCTCCCCTTTTCAATATCTTACTCAGTATTTTAACGAGAATCAAATAGATGGTTGAAAATGAAGTATTTAAGGGTATTATCTAATCAATTATGTGTTTGCATAATTTTTATCGTATATATAATGAAAACCCATAAATTGAAAATTCACAAAAACGTGGAAAAACGGGCAAAATATTGCTTAGTTCGATTATATTTTGTTTAAATCACACAGAGGAAAAGGGGATGATAAACGTCAAAATATTGCTAAATTCGATGATTTTTCGTACGAAACAAAATGCAAGAAAACTTGCTTAAAATGCGAAATTCTGAGATTTGAAAGCCAAATCACATATCGTGATACTACATGAAATAATATCGAAATATTGGTAAAAATGAATATATTTACGTATTATGAAACTACATGAAAAACGTCAAAAAAGTCACTATTTTACCATATTTAAGGATTTTAACTTCAAAACATAGAGCGAGGTTCCGGATTATTTAGATCCAAGAAAATGTTGTTTCCAATACAAATGATAAAACCAATGTGTTTTCATTAGAATTAACTGAAATGTTCCTTATTTTCCGTTTATATTACCGACGGAAGATGTACGCGAAAACATCTCTATTCCGGCTTAAACGTCGATATATGCAATAAAAACAGAACTTCTCCCCTTTTCAATATCTTACAATTAATCTTTCAATATTTCAATATTTTAACGAGAAACAAATAGATGATTGAAAATGAAGTATTTAAGGTTATTATCTAATAAATTATGTGATTGCATCATTTTTATCGTATATATAATGAATATACCATAGTCTGAAAATTCACAAAAACAAGGAAAAACGGCAAAATATTGCCTAATTCGATGATATTTTGTTTAAATCACACAGAGGAAAAGGGGATGGTAAACGTCAAAATATTGCTAAATTCGATGATTTTTCTTACGAAACAAAATGCAAGAAAACTTGCTTAAAATGCAATATTATGCGACATTCTGAGATTTGAAGGCCAAATCACATATCGTGATACTACATGAAATAGTATCGAAATATTGGTAAAAATGAATATATTTACGTAATATCAAATTACATGATTAACGTGAAGAGGTCACTATTTTACCATATTTGAGGATTTTATTTTCAAATCATAGAGCGAGGTTTCGTATTATTTAGATCCAAGAAAAGACATATGACAATGTTGTTTCCAATACAAATGATAAAAAACAATGTGTTTTCATTAGAATGAACTAAAATGTTGTTGATTTTCCGTTTATATTACCGATGAAAGATGTACACGTTAAACCGCTCTAATCCGGCTGAAACGTCGATATATGCAATAAAAACCGAACTTCTCCCCTTTTCAATATCTTACTCAGTATTTTAACGAGAAACAAATAGATGGTTGAAAATGAAGTATTTAAGGTTATTATCTAATCAATTATGTGTTTGCATCATTTTTATCGTATATATAATGAATTAATACCCATAGACTGAAAATTCACAAAAACGTGGAAAAACTGCAAAATATTGCCTAATTCGATGATATTTTGTTTAAATCATATGAAGGAAAAGGGGGATGATAAACGTCAAAATATTGCTAAATTCGATGATTTTTCCTACGAAACAAAATGCAAGAAAACTTGCTTAAAATGAAATATTAGGCGAAATTCTGAGATTTCAAAGCCAAATCACATATCGTGATACTACATGAAATAGTTTCGAAATATTGGTAAAAATGAATATATTTACGTATTATCAAACTACATGAAAAACGTGAAAAAAGTCACTATTTTACCATATTTGAGGATTTTAACTTCAAATCATAGAGCGAGGTTTCGTATTATTTAGATCCAAGAAAAGACATATGACAATGTTGTTTCCAATACAAATAATAAAAAACAATGTGTTTTCATTAGAATGAACTAAAATGTTGTTGATTTTCCGTTTATATTATTTGAGGATTTTAACTTCAAATCATAGAGCGAGGTTTCGTATTATTTAGATCCAAGAAAAGACATATGACAATGTTGTTTCCAATACAAATGATAAAAAACAATGTGTTTTCATTAGAATGAACTAAAATGTTGTTGATTTTCCGTTTATATTACCGATGGAAGATGTACACGTAAAACCGCTCTAATCCTTCTGAAACGTCGATATATGCAATAAAAACCGAACTTTTCCCCTTTTCAAAATCTTACTCAGTATTTTAACGTGAAACAAATAGATGGTTGAAAATGAAGTATTTAAGGTTATTATCTAATCAATTATATGTTTGCATCATTTTTATCGTATATATAATGAAAACCCATAAACTGAAAATTCACAAAAACGTGGAAAAACGGCAAAATATTGCCTAATTCGATTATATTTTGTTTAAATCACACAGAGGAAAAGGGGATGATAAACGTCAAAATATTGCTAAATTCGATGATTTTTCTTACGAAACAAAATGCAAGAAAACTTGACTAAAATTCAATATTAAGCGACATTCTGAGATTTTAAGGCCAAATCACATATCGTGATACTACATGAAGTAGTATCGAAATATTGGTAAAAATGAATATATTTACGTAATATCAAATTACATGATTAACGTGAAGAGGTCACTATTTTACCATATTTGAGGATTTTATTTTCAAATCATAGAGCGAGGTTTCGTATTATTTAGATCCAAGAAAAGACATGTGACAATGTTGTTTCCAATACAAATGATAAAAAACAATGTGTTTTAATTAGAATGAACTAAAATGTTGTTGATTTCCGTTTATATTACCGATGAAAGATGTACACGTTAAACCGCTCTAATCCGGCTGAAACGTCGATATATGCAATAAAAACCGAACTTCTCCCCTTTTCAATATCTTACTCAGTATTTTAACGAATAAACAAATAGATGGTTGAAAATGAAGTATTTACTTATTATCAAATTATTATTATCTAATCAATTATGTGTTTGCATCATTTTTATCGTATATATAATGAATTAATACCCATAGACTGAAAATTCACAAAAACGTGGAAAAACTGCAAAATATTGCCTAATTCGATGATATTTTGTTTAAATCATATGAAGGAAAAGGGGGATGATAAACGTCAAAATATTGCTAAATTCGATGATTTTTCGTACGAAACAAAATGCAAGAAAACTTGCTTAAAATGCAATATTAGGCGAAATTCTGAGATTTGAAAGCCAAATCACATATCGTGATACTACATGAAATAGTGTCGAAATATTGGTAAAAATGAATATATTTACGTATTATCAAACTACATGAAAAACGTGAAAAAAGTCACTATTTTACCATATTTGAGGATTTTAACTTCAAATCATAGAGCGAGGTTTCGTATTATTTAGATCCAAGAAAAGACATATGACAATGTTGTTTCCAATACAAATCATAAAAAACAATGTGTTTTCATTAGAATGAACTAAAATGTTGTTGATTTTCCGTTTATATTACCGATGGAAGATGTACACGTAAAACAGCTCTAATCCGGCTGAAACGTCGATATATGCAATAAAAACCGAACTTCGCCCCTTTTCAATATCTTACTCAGTATTTTAACGAGAATCAAATAGATGGTTGAAAATGAAGTATTTAAGGGTATTATCTAATCAATTATGTGTTTGCATAATTTTTATCGTATATATAATGAAAACCCATAAATTGAAAATTCACAAAAACGTGGAAAAACGGCAAAATATTGCCTAGTTCGATTATATTTTGTTTAAATCACACAGAGGAAAAGGGGATGATAAACGTCAAAATATTGCTAAATTCGATGATTTTTCGTACGAAACAAAATGCAAGAAAACTTGCTTAAAATGCAATATTATGCGAAATTCTGAGATTTGAGAGCCAAATCACATATCGTGATACTACATGAAATAGTATCGAAATATTGGTAAAAATGAATATATTTACGTATTATCAAACTACATGAAAAACGTGAAAAAAGTCACTATTTTACCATATTTGAGGATTTTAACTTCAAATCATAGAGCGAGGTTTCGTATTATTTAGATCCAAGAAAAGACATATGACAATGTTGTTTCCAATACAAATAATAAAAAACAATGTGTTTTCATTAGAATGAACTAAAATGTTGTTGATTTTCCGTTTATATTACCGATGGAAGATGTACACGTAAAACAGCTCTAATCCGGCTGAAACGTCGATATATGCAATAAAAACCGAACTTCTCCCCTTTTCAATCTCTTACAATTAATCTTTCAATATTTCAATATTTTAACGAGAAACAAATAGATGATTGAAAATGAAGTATTTAAGGTTATTATCTAATAAATTATGTGTTTGCATCATTTTTATCGTATATATAATGAATATACCATAGACTGAAAATTCACAAAAACAAGGAAAAACGGCAAAATATTGCCTAATTCGATGATATTTTGTTTAAATCATATGAAGGAAACAAAATGCAAGAAAACTTGCTTAAAATGCAATATTATGCGACATTCTGAGATTTGATGGCCAAATCACATATCGTGATACTACATGAAATAGTATCGAAATATTGGTAAAAATGAATATATTTACGTATTATCAAACTACATGAAAAACGTGAAAAAAGTCACTATTTTACCATATTTGAGGATTTTAACTTCAAATCATAGAGCGAGGTTTCGTATTATTTAGAACCAAGAAAAGACATATGACAATGTTGTTTCCAATACAAATAATAAAAAACAATGTGTTTTCATTAGAATGAACTAAAATGTTGTTGATTTTCCGTTTATATTACCGATGGAAGATGTACACGTAAAACAGCTCTAATCCGGCTGAAACGTCGATATATGCAATAAAAACCGAACTTCTCCCCTTTTCAATATCTTACTAGTATTTTAACGAGAATCAAATAGATGGTTGAAAATGAAGTATTTAAGGGTATTATCTAATCAATTATGTGTTTGCATAATTTTTATCGTATATATAATGAAAACCCATAAATTGAAAATTCACAAAAACGTGGAAAAACGGCAAAATATTGCCTAGTTCGATTATATTTTGTTTAAATCACACAGAGGAAAAGGGGATGATAAACGTCAAAATATTGCTAAATTCGATGATTTTTCGTACGAAACCAAATGCAAGAAACTTGCTTAAAATGCAATATTATGCGACATTCTGAGATTTGAAGGCCAAATCACATATCGTGATACTACATGAAATAGTATCGAAATATTGGTAAAAATGAATATATTTACGTATTATCAAACTACATGAAAAACGTGAAAAAAGTCACTATTTTACCATATTTGAGGATTTTAACTTCAAATCATAGAGCGAGGTTTCGTATTATTTAGATCCAAGAAAAGACATATGACAATGTTGTTTCCAATACAAATAATAAAAAACAATGTGTTTTCATTAGAATGAACTAAAATGTTGTTGATTTTCCGTTTATATTACCGATGGAAGATGTACACGTAAAACAGCTCTAATCCGGCTGAAACGTCGATATATGCAATAAAAACCGAACTTTTCCCCTTTTCAAAATCTTACTCAGTATTTTAACGAGAATCAAATAGATGGTTGAAAATGAAGTATTTAAGGGTATTATCTAATCAATTATGTGTTTGCATCATTTTTATCGTATATATAATGAAAACCCATAAACTGAAAATTCACAAAAACGTGGAAAAACGGCAAAATATTGCCTAATTCGATGATATTTTGTTTAAATCACACAGAGGAAAAGGGGATGATAAACGTCAAAATATTGCTAAATTCGATGATTTTTCTTACGAAACAAAATGCAAGAAAACTTGACTAAAATTCAATATTAAGCGACATTCTGAGATTTGAAGGCCAAATCACATATCGTGATACTACATGAAGTAGTATCGAAATATTGGTAAAAATGAATATATTTACGTAATATCAAATTACATGATTAACGTGAAGAGGTCACAATTTTACCATATTTGAGGATTTTATTTTCAAATCATAGAGCGAGGTTTCGTATTATTTAGATCCAAGAAAAGACATATGACAATGTTGTTTCCAATACAAATGATAAAAAACAATGTGTTTTAATTAGAATGAACTAAAATGTTGTTGATTTCCGTTTATATTACCGATGAAAGATGTACACGTTAAACCGCTCTAATCCGGCTGAAACGTCGATATATGCAATAAAAACCGAACTTCTCCCCTTTTCAATATCTTACTCAGTATTTTAACGAATAAACAAATAGATGGTTGAAAATGAAGTATTTAAGGTTATTATCTAATCAATTATGTGTTTGCATCATTTTTATCGTATATATAATGAATTAATACCCATAGACTGAAAATTCACAAAAACGTGGAAAAACTGCAAAATATTGCCTAATTCGATGATATTTTGTTTAAATCATATGAAGGAAAAGGGGGATGATAAACGTCAAAATATTGCTAAATTCGATGATTTTTCGTACGAAACAAAATGCAAGAAAATTTGCTTAAAATGCAATATTAGGCGAAATTCTGAGATTTGAAAGCCAAATCACATATCGTGATACAACATGAAATAGTGTCGAAATATTGGTAAAAATGAATATATTTACGTATTATCAAACTACATGAAAAACGTGAAAAAAGTCACTATTTTACCATATTTGAGGATTTTAACTTCAAATCATAGAGCGAGGTTTCGTATTATTTAGATCCAAGAAAAGACATATGACAATGTTGTTTCCAATACAAATGATAAAAAACAATGTGTTTTCATTAGAATGAACTAAAATGTTGTTGATTTTCCGTTTATATTACCGATGGAAGATGTACACGTAAAACCGCTCTAATCCGGCTGAAACGTCGATATATGCAATAAAAACCGAACTTCTCCCCTTTTCAATATCTTACTCAGTATTTTAACGAGAAACAAATAGATGGTTGAAAATGAAGTATTTAAGGTTATTATCTAATCAATTATGTGTTTGCATCATTTTTATCGTATATATAATGAATTAATACCCATAGACAGAAAATTCACAAAAACGTGGAAAAACTGCAAAATATTGCCTAATTCGATGATATTTTGTTTAAATCATATGAAGGAAAAGGGGGATGATAAACGTCAAAATATTGCTAAATTCGATGATTTTTCCTACGAAACAAAATGCAAGAAAACTTGCTTAAAATGAAATATTAGGCGAAATTCTGAGATTTGAAAGCCAAATCACATATCGTGATACTACATGAAATAGTGTCGAAATATTGGTAAAATGGAATATATTTACGTATTATCAAACTACATGAAAAACTTGAAAAAAGTCACTATTTTACCATATTTGAGGATTTTAACTTCAAATCATAGAGCGAGGTTTCGTATTATTTAGATCCAAGAAAAGACATATGACAATGTTGTTTCCAATACAAATGATAAAAAAACAATGTGTTTTCATTAGAATGAACTAAAATGTTGATTTTCCGTTTATATTACCGATGGAAGATGTACACGTAAAACAGCTCTAATCCGGCTGAAACGTCGATATATGCAATAAAAACCGAACTTCTCTACTTTTCAATATCTTACTCAGTATTTTAACGAGAAACAAATAGATGGTTGAAAATGAAGTATTTAGGTTATTATCTAATCAATTATGTGTTTGCATCATTTTTATCGTATATATAATGAATTAATACCCATAGACTGAAAATTCACAAAAACTTGGAAAAACTGCAAAATATTGCCTAATTCGATGATATTTTGTTTAAATCATATGAAGGAAAAGGGGGATGATAAACGTCAAAATATTGCTAAATTCGATGATTTTTCGTACGAAACAAAATGCAAGAAAACTTGACTAAAATTCAATATTAAGCGAAATTCTGAGATTTGAAAGCCAAATCACATATCGTGATACTACATGAAATAGTGTCGAAATATTGGTAAAAATGAATATATTTACGTATTATCAAACTACATGAAAAACGTGAAAAAAGTCACTATTTTACCATATTTGAGGATTTTAACTTCAAATCATAGAGCGAGGTTTCGTATTATTTAGATCCAAGAAAAGACATATGACAATGTTGTTTCCAATACAAATAATAAAAAACAATGTGTTTTCATTAGAATGAACTAAAATGTTGTTGGTTTTTTGTTTATATTACCGATGGAAGATGTACACGTAAAACAGCTCTAATCCGGCTGAAACGTCGATATATGCAATAAAAACCGAACTTCTCCCCTTTTCAATATCTTACTCAGTATTTTAACGAGAATCAAATAGATGGTTGAAAATGAAGTATTTAATGGTATTATCTAATCAATTATGTGTTTGCATAATTTTTATCGTATATATAATGAAAACCCATAAATTGAAAATTCACAAAAACGTGGAAAAACGGCAAAATATTGCCTAGTTCGATTATATTTTGTTTAAATCACACAGAGGAAAAGGGGATGATAAACGTCAAAATATTGCTAAATTCGATGATTTTTCGTACGAAACAAAATGCAAGAAACTTGCTTAAAATGCAATATTATGCGAAATTCTGAGATTTGAAAGCCAAATCACATATCGTCATACTACATGAAATAGTATCGAAATATTGGTAAAAATGAATATATTTACGTATTATCAAACTACATGAAAAACGTGAAAAAAGTCACTATTTTACCATATTTGAGGATTTTAACTTCAAATCATAGAGCGAGGTTTCGTATTATTTAGATCCAAGAAAAGACATATGACAATGTTGTTTCCAATACAAATAATAAAAAACAATGTGTTTTCATTAGAATGAACTAAAATGTTGTTGATTTTCCGTTTATATTACCGATGGAAGATGTACACGTAAAACAGCTCTAATCCGGCTGAAACGTCGATATATGCAATAAAAACCGAACTTCTCCCCTTTTCAATCTCTTACAATTAATCTTTCAATATTTCAATATTTTAACGAGAAACAAATAGATGATTGAAAATGAAGTATTTAAGGTTATTATCTAATAAATTATGTGTTTGCATCATTTTTATCGTATATATAATGAATATACCATAGACTGAAAATTCACAAAAACAAGGAAAAACGGCAAAATATTGCCTAATTCGATGATATTTTGTTTAAATCATATGAAGGAAACAAAATGCAAGAAAACTTGCTTAAAATGCAATATTATGCGACATTCTGAGATTTGATGGCCAAATCACATATCGTGATACTACATGAAATAGTATCGAAATATTGGTAAAAATGAATATATTTACGTATTATCAAACTACATGAAAAACGTGAAAAAAGTCACTATTTTACCATATTTGAGGATTTTAACTTCAAATCATAGAGCGAGGTTTCGTATTATTTAGAACCAAGAAAAGACATATGACAATGTTGTTTCCAATACAAATAATAAAAAACAATGTGTTTTCATTAGAATGAACTAAAATGTTGTTGATTTTCCGTTTATATTACCGATGGAAGATGTACACGTAAAACAGCTCTAATCCGGCTGAAACGTCGATATATGCAATAAAAACCGAACTTCTCCCCTTTTCAATATCTTACTAGTATTTTAACGAGAATCAAATAGATGGTTGAAAATGAAGTATTTAAGGGTATTATCTAATCAATTATGTGTTTGCATAATTTTTATCGTATATATAATGAAAACCCATAAATTGAAAATTCACAAAAACGTGGAAAAACGGCAAAATATTGCCTAGTTCGATTATATTTTGTTTAAATCACACAGAGGAAAAGGGGATGATAAACGTCAAAATATTGCTAAATTCGATGATTTTTCGTACGAAACCAAATGCAAGAAACTTGCTTAAAATGCAATATTATGCGACATTCTGAGATTTGAAGGCCAAATCACATATCGTGATACTACATGAAATAGTATCGAAATATTGGTAAAAATGAATATATTTACGTATTATCAAACTACATGAAAAACGTGAAAAAAGTCACTATTTTACCATATTTGAGGATTTTAACTTCAAATCATAGAGCGAGGTTTCGTATTATTTAGATCCAAGAAAAGACATATGACAATGTTGTTTCCAATACAAATAATAAAAAACAATGTGTTTTCATTAGAATGAACTAAAATGTTGTTGATTTTCCGTTTATATTACCGATGGAAGATGTACACGTAAAACAGCTCTAATCCGGCTGAAACGTCGATATATGCAATAAAAACCGAACTTTTCCCCTTTTCAAAATCTTACTCAGTATTTTAACGAGAATCAAATAGATGGTTGAAAATGAAGTATTTAAGGGTATTATCTAATCAATTATGTGTTTGCATCATTTGTATCGTATATATAATGAAAACCCATAAACTGAAAATTCACAAAAACGTGGAAAAACGGCAAAATATTGCCTAATTCGATGATATTTTGTTTAAATCACACAGAGGAAAAGGGGATGATAAACGTCAAAATATTGCTAAATTCGATGATTTTTCTTACGAAACAAAATGCAAGAAAACTTGACTAAAATTCAATATTAAGCGACATTCTGAGATTTGAAGGCCAAATCACATATCGTGATACTACATGAAGTAGTATCGAAATATTGGTAAAAATGAATATATTTACGTAATATCAAATTACATGATTAACGTGAAGAGGTCACTATTTTACCATATTTGAGGATTTTATTTTCAAATCATAGAGCGAGGTTTCGTATTATTTAGATCCAAGAAAAGACATATGACAATGTTGTTTCCAATACAAATGATAAAAAACAATGTGTTTTAATTAGAATGAACTAAAATGTTGTTGATTTCCGTTTATATTACCGATGAAAGATGTACACGTTAAACCGCTCTAATCCGGCTGAAACTTCGATATATGCAATAAAAACCGAACTTCTCCCCTTTTCAATATCTTACTCAGTATTTTAACGAATAAACAAATAGATGGTTGAAAATGAAGTATTTAAGGTTATTATCTAATCAATTATGTGTTTGCATCATTTTTATCGTATATATAATGAATTAATACCCATAGACTGAAAATTCACAAAAACGTGGAAAAACTGCAAAATATTGCCTAATTCGATGATATTTTGTTTAAATCATATGAAGGAAAAGGGGGATGATAAACGTCAAAATATTGCTAAATTCGATGATTTTTCGTACGAAACAAAATGCAAGAAAATTTGCTTAAAATGCAATATTAGGCGAAATTCTGAGATTTGAAAGCCAAATCACATATCGTGATACAACATGAAATAGTGTCGAAATATTGGTAAAAATGAATATATTTACGTATTATCAAACTACATGAAAAACGTGAAAAAAGTCACTATTTTACCATATTTGAGGATTTTAACTTCAAATCATAGAGCGAGGTTTCGTATTATTTAGATCCAAGAAAAGACATATGACAATGTTGTTTCCAATACAAATCATAAAAAACAATGTGTTTTCATTAGAATGAACTAAAATGTTGTTGATTTTCCGTTTATATTACCGATGGAAGATGTACACGTAAAACAGATCTAATCCGGCTGAAACGTCGATATATGCAATAAAAACCGAACTTCGCCCCTTTTCAATATCTTACTCAGTATTTTAACGAGAATCAAATAGATGGTTGAAAATGAAGTATTTAAGGGTATTATCTAATCAATTATGTGTTTGCATAATTTTTATCGTATATATAATGAAAACCCATAAATTGAAAATTCACAAAAACGTGGAAAAACGGCAAAATATTGCCTAGTTCGATTATATTTTGTTTAAATCACACAGAGGAAAAGGGGATGATAAACGTCAAAATATTGCTAAATTCGATGATTTTTCGTACGAAACAAAATGCAAGAAAACTTGCTTAAAATGCGAAATTCTGAGATTTGAAAGCCAAATCACATATCGTGATACTACATGAAATAATATCGAAATATTGGTAAAAATGAATATATTTACGTATTATGAAACTACATGAAAAACGTCAAAAAAGTCACTATTTTACCATATTTAAGGATTTTAACTTCAAAACATAGAGCGAGGTTCCGGATTATTTAGATCCAAGAAAATGTTGTTTCCAATACAAATGATAAAACCAATGTGTTTTCATTAGAATTAACTGAAATGTTCATTATTTTCCGTTTATATTACCGACGGAAGATGTACGCGAAAACATCTCTATTCCGGCTTAAACGTCGATATATGCAATAAAAACAGAACTTCTCCCCTTTTCAATATCTTACAATTAATCTTTCAATATTTCAATATTTTAACGAGAAACAAATAGATGATTGAAAATGAAGTATTTAAGGTTATTATCTAATAAATTATGTGTTTGCATCATTTTTATCGTATATATAATGAATATACCATGGACTGAAAATTCACAAAAACAAGGAAAAACGGCAAAATATTGCCTAGTTCGATGATATTTTGTTTAAATCACACAGAGGAAAAGGGGATGGTAAACGTCAAAATATTGCAAAATTCGATGATTTTTAGTACGAAACAAAATGCAAGAAAACTTGCTTAAAATGCAATATTATGCGACATTCTGAGATTTGAAGGCCAAATCACATATCGTGATACTACATGAAATAGTATCGAAATATTGGTAAAAATGAATATATTTACGTAATATCAAATTACATGATTAACGTGAAGAGGTCACTATTTTACCATATTTGAGGATTTTATTTTCAAATCATAGAGCGAGGTTTCGTATTATTTAGATCCAAGAAAAGACATATGACAATGTTGTTTCCAATACAAATGATAAAAAACAATGTGTTTTCATTAGAATGAACTAAAATGTTGTTGATTTTCCGTTTATATTACCGATGAAAGATGTACACGTTAAACCGCTCTAATCCGGCTGAAACGTCGATATATGCAATAAAAACCGAACTTCTCCCCTTTTCAATATCTTACTCAGTATTTTAACGAGAAACAAATAGATGGTTGAAAATGAAGTATTTAAGGTTATTATCTAATCAATTATGTGTTTGCATCATTTTTATCGTATATATAATGAATTAATACCCATAGACTGAAAATTCACAAAAACGTGGAAAAACTGCAAAATATTGCCTAATTCGATGATATTTTGTTTAAATCATATGAAGGAAAAGGGGGATGATAAACGTCAAAATATTGCTAAATTCGATGATTTTTCCTACGAAACAAAATGCAAGAAAACTTGCTTAAAATGAAATATTAGGCGAAATTCTGAGATTTGAAAGCCAAATCACATATCGTGATACTACATGAAATAGTGTCGAAATATTGGTAAAATGGAATATATTTACGTATTATCAAACTACATGAAAAACTTGAAAAAAGTCACTATTTTACCATATTTGAGGATTTTAACTTCAAATCATAGAGCGAGGTTTCGTATTATTTAGATCCAAGAAAAGACATATGACAATGTTGTTTCCAATACAAATGATAAAAAAACAATGTGTTTTCATTAGAATGAACTAAAATGTTGATTTTCCGTTTATATTACCGATGGAAGATGTACACGTAAAACAGCTCTAATCCGGCTGAAACGTCGATATATGCAATAAAAACCGAACTTCTCTACTTTTCAATATCTTACTCAGTATTTTAACGAGAAACAAATAGATGGTTGAAAATGAAGTATTTAGGTTATTATCTAATCAATTATGTGTTTGCATCATTTTTATCGTATATATAATGAATTAATACCCATAGACTGAAAATTCACAAAAACGTGGAAAAACTGCAAAATATTGCCTAATTCGATGATATTTTGTTTAAATCATATGAAGGAAAAGGGGGATGATAAACGTCAAAATATTGCTAAATTCGATGATTTTTCGTACGAAACAAAATGCAAGAAAACTTGACTAAAATTCAATATTAAGCGAAATTCTGAGATTTGAAAGCCAAATCACATATCGTGATACTACATGAAATAGTGTCGAAATATTGGTAAAAATGAATATATTTACGTATTATCAAACTACATGAAAAACGTGAAAAAAGTCACTATTTTACCATATTTGAGGATTTTAACTTCAAATCATAGAGCGAGGTTTCGTATTATTTAGATCCAAGAAAAGACATATGACAATGTTGTTTCCAATACAAATAATAAAAAACAATGTGTTTTCATTAGAATGAACTAAAATGTTGATGGTTTTTTGTTTATATTACCGATGGAAGATGTACACGTAAAACAGCTCTAATCCGGCTGAAACGTCGATATATGCAATAAAAACCGAACTTCTCCCCTTTTCAATATCTTACTCAGTATTTTAACGAGAATCAAATAGATGGTTGAAAATGAAGTATTTAATGGTATTATCTAATCAATTATGTGTTTGCATAATTTTTATCGTATATATAATGAAAACCCATAAATTGAAAATTCACAAAAACGTGGAAAAACGGCAAAATATTGCCTAGTTCGATTATATTTTGTTTAAATCACACAGAGGAAAAGGGGATGATAAACGTCAAAATATTGCTAAATTCGATGATTTTTCGTACGAAACAAAATGCAAGAAACTTGCTTAAAATGCAATATTATGCGAAATTCTGAGATTTGAAAGCCAAATCACATATCGTCATACTACATGAAATAGTATCGAAATATTGGTAAAAATGAATATATTTACGTATTATCAAACTACGTGAAAAACGTCAAAAAAGTCACTATTTTACCATATTTAAGGATTTTAACTTCAAAACATAGAGCGAGGTTTCGGATTATTTAGATCCAAGAAAAGACATATGACAATGTTGTTTCCAATACAAATGAAAAAAAAACAATGTGTTTTCATTAGAATGAACTAAAATGTTGTTGATTTTCCGTTTATATTACCGATGGAAGATGTACACTTAAAACAGCTCTAATCCGGCTGAAACGTCGATATATGCAATAAAAACCGAACTTCTCTACTTTTCAATATCTTAGTATTTTAACGAGAAACAAATAGATGTTTGAAAATGAAGTATTTAAGGTTATTATCTAATCAATTATGTGTTTGCATCATTTTTATCGTATATATAATGAAAACCCATAAATTGAAAATTCACAAAAACGTGGAAAAACGGCAAAATATTGCCTAATTCGATTATATTTTATTTAAATCTCACAGAGGAAAAGGGGATGATAAACGTCAAAATATTGCTAATTTCGATGATTTTTCGTACGAAACAAAATGCAAGAAAACTTGACTAAAATTCAATATTAAGCGACATTCTGAGATTTGAAGGCCAAATCGTGATACTACATGAAGTAGTATCGAAATATTGGTAAAAATGAATATATTTACGTAAAATCAAATTACATGATTAACGTGAAGAGGTCACTATTTTACCATATTTGAGGATTTTATTTTCAAATCATAGAGCGAGGTTTCGTATTATTTAGATCCAAGAAAAGACATATGACAATGTTGTTTCCAATACAAATGATAAAAAACAATGTGTTTTCATTAGAATGAACTAAAATGTTGTTGATTTTCCGTTTATATTACCGATGAAAGATGTACACGTTAAACCGCTCTAATCCGGCTGAAACGTCGATATATGCAATAAAAACCGAACTTCTCCCCTTTTCAATATCTTACTCAGTATTTTAACGAGAAACAAATAGATGGTTGAAAATGAAGTATTTAGGTTATTATCTAATCAATTATGTGTTTGCATCATTTTTATCGTATATATAATGAATTATTACCCATAGACTGAAAATTCACAAAAACGTGGAAAAACTGCAAAATATTGCCTAATTCGATGATATTTTGTTTAAATCATATGAAGGAAAAGGGGGATGATAAACGTCAAAATATTGCTAAATTCGATGATTTTTCGTACGAAACAAAATGCAAGAAAACTTGCTTAAAATGCAATATTAGGCGAAATTCTGAGATTTGAAAGCCAAATCACATATCGTGATACTACATGAAATAGTGTCGAAATATTGGTAAAAATGAATATATTTACGTATTATCAAACTACATGAAAAACGTGAAAAAAGTCACTATTTTACCATATTTGAGGATTTTAACTTCAAATCATAGAGCGAGGTTTCGTATTATTTAGATCCAAGAAAAGACATATGACAATGTTGTTTCCAATACAAATAATAAAAAACAATGTGTTTTCATTAGAATGAACTAAAATGTTGTTGATTTTCCGTTTATATTACCGATGGAAGATGTACACGTAAAACAGCTCTAATCCGGCTGAAACGTCGATATATGCAATAAAAACCGAACTTCTCCCCTTTTCAATATCTTACTCAGTATTTTAACGAGAATCAAATAGATGGTTGAAAATGAAGTATTTAAGGGTATTATCTAATCAATTATGTGTTTGCATAATTTTTATCGTATATATAATGAAAACCCATAAATTGAAAATTCACAAAAACGTGGAAAAACGGGCAAAATATTGCCTAGTTCGATTATATTTTGTTTAAATCACACAGAGGAAAAGGGGATGATAAACGTCAAAATATTGCTAAATTCGATGATTTTTCGTACGAAACAAAATGCAAGAAACTTGCTTAAAATGCAATATTATGCGAAATTCTGAGATTTGAAAGCCAAATCACATATCGTCATACTACATGAAATAGTATCGAAATATTGGTAAAAATGAATATATTTACGTATTATCAAACTACGTGAAAAACGTCAAAAAAGTCACTATTTTACCATATTTAAGGATTTTAACTTCAAAACATAGAGCGAGGTTTCGGATTATTTAGATCCAAGAAAAGACATATGACAATGTTGTTTCCAATACAAATGAAAAAAAAAACAATGTGTTTTCATTAGAATGAACTAAAATGTTGTTGATTTTCCGTTTATATTACCGATGGAAGATGTACACGTAAAACAGCTCTAATCCGGCTGAAACGTCGATATATGCAATAAAAACCGAACTTCTCCCCTTTTCAATATCTTACTCAGTATTTTAACGAGAAACAAATAGATGGTTGAAAATGAAGTATTTAAGGTTATTATCTAATCAATTATGTGTTTGCATCATTTTTATCGTATATATAATGAAAACCCATAAATTGAAAATTCACAAAAACGTGGAAAAACGGCAAAATATTGCCTAATTCGATTATATTTTGTTTAAATCTCACAGAGGAAAAGGGGATGATAAACGTCAAAATATTGCTAAATTCGATGATTTTTCGTACGAATCAAAATGCAAGAAAACTTGCTTAAAATGCAATATTAGGCGAAATTCTGAGATTTGAAAGCCAAATCACATATCGTGATACTACATGAAATAGTGTCGAAATATTGGTAAAAATGAATATATTTACGTATTATCAAACTACATGAAAAACGTGAAAAAAGTCACTATTTTACCATATTTGAGGATTTTAACTTCAAATCATAGAGCGAGGTTTCGTATTATTTAGATCCAAGAAAAGACATATGACAATATTGTTTCCAATACAAATCATAAAAAACAATGTGTTTTCATTAGAATGAACTAAAATGTTGTTGATTTTCCGTTTATATTACCGATGGAAGATGTACACGTAAAACAGATCTAATCCGGCTGAAACGTCGATATATGCAATAAAAACCGAACTTCGCCCCTTTCCAATATCTTACTCAGTATTTTAACGAGAATCAAAAATATGGTTGAAAATGAAGTATTTAAGGGTATTATCTAATCAATACTTCAATGTTTGCATAATTTTTATCGTATATATAATGAAAACCCATAAATTGAAAATTCACAAAAACGTGGAAAAACGGCAAAATATTGCCTAGTTCGATTATATTTTGTTTAAATCACACAGAGGAAAAGGGGATGATAAACGTCAAAATATTGCTAAATTCGATGATTTTTCGTACGAAACAAAATGCAAGAAAACTTGCTTAAAATGCAATATTATGCGAAATTCTGAGATTTGAAAGCCAAATCACATATCGTGATACTACATGAAATAGTATCGAAATATTGGAAAAAATGAATATATTTACGTATTATCAAACTACATGAAAAACGTGAAAAAAGTCACTATTTTACCATATTTGAGGATTTTAACTTCAAATCATAGAGCGAGGTTTCGTATTATTTAGATCCAAGAAAAGACATATGACAATGTTGTTTCCAATACAAATCATAAAAAACAATGTGTTTTCATTAGAATGAACTAAAATGTTGTTGATTTTCCGTTTATATTACCGATGGAAGATGTACACGTAAAACAGCTCTAATCCGGCTGAAACGTCGATATATGCAATAAAAACCGAACTTCTCCCCTTTTCATTATCTTACTCAGTATTTTAACGAGAATCAAATAGATGGTTGAAAATGAAGTATTTAAGGGTATTATCTAATCAATTATGTGTTTGCATAATTTTTATCGTATATATAATGAAAACCCATAAATTGAAAATTCACAAAAACGTGGAAAAACGGGCAAAATATTGCCTAGTTCGATTATATTTTGTTTAAATCACACAGAGGAAAAGGGGATGATAAACGTCAAAATATTGCTAAATTCGATGATTTTTCGTACGAAACAAAATGCAAGAAAACTTGCTTAAAATGCGAAATTCTGAGATTTGAAAGCCAAATCACATATCGTGATACTACATGAAATAATATCGAAATATTGGTAAAAATGAATATATTTACGTATTATGAAACTACATGAAAAACGTCAAAAAAGTCACTATTTTACCATATTTAAGGATTTTAACTTCAAAACATAGAGCGAGGTTCCGGATTATTTAGATCCAAGAAAATGTTGTTTCCAATACAAATGATAAAACCAATGTGTTTTCATTAGAATTAACTGAAATGTTCCTTATTTTCCGTTTATATTACCGACGGAAGATGTACGCGAAAACATCTCTATTCCGGCTTAAACGTCGATATATGCAATAAAAACAGAACTTCTCCCCTTTTCAATATCTTACAATTAATCTTTCAATATTTCAATATTTTAACGAGAAACAAATAGATGATTGAAAATGAAGTATTTAAGGTTATTATCTAATAAATTATGTGTTTGCATCATTTTTATCGTATATATAATGAATATACCATAGTCTGAAAATTCACAAAAACAAGGAAAAACGGCAAAATATTGCCTAATTCGATGATATTTTGTTTAAATCACACAGAGGAAAAGGGGATGGTAAACGTCAAAATATTGCTAAATTCGATGATTTTTCTTACGAAACAAAATGCAAGAAAACTTGCTTAAAATGCAATATTATGCGACATTCTGAGATTTGAAGGCCAAATCACATATCGTGATACTACATGAAATAGTATCGAAATATTGGTAAAAATGAATATATTTACGTAATATCAAATTACATGATTAACGTGAAGAGGTCACTATTTTACCATATTTGAGGATTTTATTTTCAAATCATAGAGCGAGGTTTCGTATTATTTAGATCCAAGAAAAGACATATGACAATGTTGTTTCCAATACAAATGATAAAAAACAATGTGTTTTCATTAGAATGAACTAAAATGTTGTTGATTTTCCGTTTATATTACCGATGAAAGATGTACACGTTAAACCGCTCTAATCCGGCTGAAACGTCGATATATGCAATAAAAACCGAACTTCTCCCCTTTTCAATATCTTACTCAGTATTTTAACGAGAAACAAATAGATGGTTGAAAATGAAGTATTTAAGGTTATTATCTAATCAATTATGTGTTTGCATCATTTTTATCGTATATATAATGAATTAATACCCATAGACTGAAAATTCACAAAAACGTGGAAAAACTGCAAAATATTGCCTAATTCGATGATATTTTGTTTAAATCATATGAAGGAAAAGGGGGATGATAAACGTCAAAATATTGCTAAATTCGATGATTTTTCCTACGAAACAAAATGCAAGAAAACTTGCTTAAAATGAAATATTAGGCGAAATTCTGAGATTTCAAAGCCAAATCACATATCGTGATACTACATGAAATAGTTTCGAAATATTGGTAAAAATGAATATATTTACGTATTATCAAACTACATGAAAAACGTGAAAAAAGTCACTATTTTACCATATTTGAGGATTTTAACTTCAAATCATAGAGCGAGGTTTCGTATTATTTAGATCCAAGAAAAGACATATGACAATGTTGTTTCCAATACAAATAATAAAAAACAATGTGTTTTCATTAGAATGAACTAAAATGTTGTTGATTTTCCGTTTATATTATTTGAGGATTTTAACTTCAAATCATAGAGCGAGGTTTCGTATTATTTAGATCCAAGAAAAGACATATGACAATGTTGTTTCCAATACAAATGATAAAAAACAATGTGTTTTCATTAGAATGAACTAAAATGTTGTTGATTTTCCGTTTATATTACCGATGGAAGATGTACACGTAAAACCGCTCTAATCCTTCTGAAACGTCGATATATGCAATAAAAACCGAACTTTTCCCCTTTTCAAAATCTTACTCAGTATTTTAACGTGAAACAAATAGATGGTTGAAAATGAAGTATTTAAGGTTATTATCTAATCAATTATATGTTTGCATCATTTTTATCGTATATATAATGAAAACCCATAAACTGAAAATTCACAAAAACGTGGAAAAACGGCAAAATATTGCCTAATTCGATTATATTTTGTTTAAATCACACAGAGGAAAAGGGGATGATAAACGTCAAAATATTGCTAAATTCGATGATTTTTCTTACGAAACAAAATGCAAGAAAACTTGACTAAAATTCAATATTAAGCGACATTCTGAGATTTTAAGGCCAAATCACATATCGTGATACTACATGAAGTAGTATCGAAATATTGGTAAAAATGAATATATTTACGTAATATCAAATTACATGATTAACGTGAAGAGGTCACTATTTTACCATATTTGAGGATTTTATTTTCAAATCATAGAGCGAGGTTTCGTATTATTTAGATCCAAGAAAAGACATGTGACAATGTTGTTTCCAATACAAATGATAAAAAACAATGTGTTTTAATTAGAATGAACTAAAATGTTGTTGATTTCCGTTTATATTACCGATGAAAGATGTACACGTTAAACCGCTCTAATCCGGCTGAAACGCCGATATATGCAATAAAAACCGAACTTCTCCCCTTTTCAATATCTTACTCAGTATTTTAACGAATAAACAAATAGATGGTTGAAAATGAAGTATTTAAGGTTATTATCTAATCAATTATGTGTTTGCATCATTTTTATCGTATATATAATGAATTAATACCCATAGACTGAAAATTCACAAAAACGTGGAAAAACTGCAAAATATTGCCTAATTCGATGATATTTTGTTTAAATCATATGAAGGAAAAGGGGGATGATAAACGTCAAAATATTGCTAAATTCGATGATTTTTCGTACGAAACAAAATGCAAGAAAACTTGCTTAAAATGCAATATTAGGCGAAATTCTGAGATTTGAAAGCCAAATCACATATCGTGATACTACATGAAATAGTGTCGAAATATTGGTAAAAATGAATATATTTACGTATTATCAAACTACATGAAAAACGTGAAAAAAGTCACTATTTTACCATATTTGAGGATTTTAACTTCAAATCATAGAGCGAGGTTTCGTATTATTTAGATCCAAGAAAAGACATATGACAATGTTGTTTCCAATACAAATCATAAAAAACAATGTGTTTTCATTAGAATGAACTAAAATGTTGTTGATTTTCCGTTTATATTACCGATGGAAGATGTACACGTAAAACAGCTCTAATCCGGCTGAAACGTCGATATATGCAATAAAAACCGAACTTCGCCCCTTTTCAATATCTTACTCAGTATTTTAACGAGTATCAAATAGATGGTTGAAAATGAAGTATTTAAGGGTATTATCTAATCAATTATGTGTTTGCATAATTTGTATCGTATATATAATGAAAACCCATAAATTGAAAATTCACAAAAACGTGGAAAAACGGCAAAATATTGCCTAGTTCGATTATATTTTGTTTAAATCACACAGAGGAAAAGGGGATGATAAACGTCAAAATATTGCTAAATTCGATGATTTTTCGTACGAAACAAAATGCAAGAAAACTTGCTTAAAATGCAATATTATGCGAAATTCTGAGATTTGAAAGCCAAATCACATATCGTGATACTACATGAAATAGTATCGAAATATTGGTAAAAATGAATATATTTATGTATTATCAAACTACATGAAAAACGTGAAAAAAGTCACTATTTTACCATATTTGAGGATTTTAACTTCAAATCATAGAGCGAGGTTTCGTATTATTTAGATCCAAGAAAAGACATATGACAATGTTGTTTCCAATACAAATGATAAAAAACAATGTGTTTTCATTAGAATGAACTAAAATGTTGTTGATTTTCCGTTTATATTACCGATGGAAGATGTACACGTAAAACCGCTCTAATCCTTCTGAAACGTCGATATATGCAATAAAAACCAAACTTTTCCCCTTTTCAAAATCTTACTCAGTATATTAACGTGAAACAAATAGATGATTGAAAATGACGTATTTAAGGTTATTATCTAATCAATTATGTGTTTGCATCATTTTTATCGTATATATAATGAAAACCCATAAACTGAAAATTCACAAAAACGTGGAAAAACGGCAAAATATTGCCTAATTCGATTATATTTTGTTTAAATCACACAGAGGAAAAGGGGATGATAAACGTCAAAATATTGCTAAATTCGATGATTTTTCTTACGAAACAAAATGCAAGAAAACTTGACTAAAATTCAATATTAAGCGACATTCTGAGATTTGAAGGCCAAATCACATATCGTGATACTACATGAAGTAGTATCGAAATATTGGTAAAAATGAATATATTTACGTAATATCAAATTACATGATTAACGTGAAGAGGTCACTATTTTACCATATTTGAGGATTTTATTTTCAAATCATAGAGCGAGGTTTCGTATTATTTAGATCCAAGAAAAGACATGTGACAATGTTGTTTCCAATACAAATGATAAAAAACAATGTGTTTTAATTAGAATGAACTAAAATGTTGTTGATTTCCGTTTATATTACCGATGAAAGATGTACACGTTAAACCGCTCTAATCCGGCTGAAACGTCGATATATGCAATAAAAACCGAACTTCTCCCCTTTTCAATATCTTACTCAGTATTTTAACGAATAAACAAATAGATGGTTGAAAATGAAGTATTTAAGGTTATTATCTAATCAATTATGTGTTTGCATCATTTTTATCGTATATATAATGAATTAATACCCATAGACTGAAAATTCACAAAAACGTGGAAAAACTGCAAAATATTGCCTAATTCGATGATATTTTGTTTAAATCATATGAAGGAAAAGGGGGATGATAAACGTCAAAATATTGCTAAATTCGATGATTTTTCGTACGAAACAAAATGCAAGAAAACTTGCTTAAAATGCAATATTAGGCGAAATTCTGAGATTTGAAAGCCAAATCACATATCGTGATACTACATGAAATAGTGTCGAAATATTGGTAAAAATGAATATATTTACGTATTATCAAACTACATGAAAAACGTGAAAAAAGTCACTATTTTACCATATTTGAGGATTTTAACTTCAAATCATAGAGCGAGGTTTCGTATTATTTAGATCCAAGAAAAGACATATGACAATGTTGTTTCCAATACAAATCATAAAATACAATGTGTTTTCATTAGAATGAACTAAAATGTTGTTGATTTTCCGTTTATATTACCGATGGAAGATGTACACGTAAAACAGATCTAATCCGGCTGAAACGTCGATATATGCAATAAAAACCGAACTTCGCCCCTTTACAATATCTTACTCAGTATTTTAACGAGAATCAAATAGATGGTTGAAAATGAAGTATTTAAGGGTATTATCTAATCAATTATGTGTTTGCATAATTTTTATCGTATATATAATGAAAACCCATAAATTGAAAATTCACAAAAACGTGGAAAAACGGCAAAATATTGCCTAGTTCGATTATATTTTGTTTAAATCACACAGAGGAAAAGGGGATGATAAACGTCAAAATATTGCTAAATTCGATGATTTTTCGTACGAAACAAAATGCAAGAAAACTTGCTTAAAATGCAATATTATGCGAAATTCTGAGATTTGAAAGCCAAATCACATATCGTGATACTACATGAAATAGTATCGAAATATTGGTAAAAATGAATATATTTACGTATTATCAAACTACATGAAAAACGTGAAAAAAGTCACTATTTTACCATATTTGAGGATTTTAACTTCAAATCATAGAGCGAGGTTTCGTATTATTTAGATCCAAGAAAAGACATATGACAATGTTGTTTCCAATACAAATGATAAAAAACAATGTGTTTTCATTAGAATGAACTAAAATGTTGTTGATTTTCCGTTTATATTACCGATGGAAGATGTACACGTAAAACCGCTCTAATCCTTCTGAAACGTCGATATATGTAATAAAAACCGAACTTTTCCCCTTTTCAAAATCTTACTCAGTATTTTAACGTGAAACAAATAGATGGTTGGAAATGAAGTATTTAAGGTTATTATCTAATCAATTATGTGTTTGCATCATTTTTATCGTATATATAATGAAAACCCATAAACTGAAAATTCACAAAAACGTGGAAAAACGGCAAAATATTGCCTAATTCGATTATATTTTGTTTAAATCACACAGAGGAAAAGGGGATGATAAACGTCAAAATATTGCTAAATTCGATGATTTTTCTTACGAAACAAAATGCAAGAAAACTTGACTAAAATTCAATATTAAGCGACATTCTGAGATTTGAAGGCCAAATCACATATCGTGATACTACATGAAGTATTATCGAAATATTGGTAAAAATGAATATATTTGCGTAATATCAAATTACATGATTAACGTGAAGAGGTCACTATTTTACCATATTTGAGGATTTTATTTTCAAATCATAGAGCGAGGTTTCGTATTATTTAGATCCAAGAAAAGACATAACACAATGTTGTTTCCAATACAAATGATGAAAAACAATGTGTTTTAATTAGAATGAACTAAAATGTTGTTGATTTCCGTTTATATTACCGATGAAAGATGTACACGTTAAACCGCTCTAATCCGGCTGAAACGTCGATATATGCAATAAAAACCGAACTTCTCCCCTTTTCAATATCTTACTCAGTATTTTAACGAATAAACAAATAGATGGTTGAAAATGAAGTATTTAAGGTTATTATCTAATCAATTATGTGTTTGCATAATTTTTATCGTATATATAATGAAAACCCATAAATTGAAAATTCACAAAAACGTGGAAAAACGGCAAAATATTGCCTAGTTCGATTATATTTTGTTTAAATCACACAGAGGAAAAGGGGATGATAAACGTCAAAATATTGCTAAATTCGATGATTTTTCGTACGAAACAAAGTGCAAGAAAACTTGCTTAAAATGCAATATTATGCGAAATTCTGAGATTTGAAAGCCAAATCACATATCGTGATACTACATGAAATAGTATCGAAATATTGGTAAAAACGAATATATTAACGTATTATCAAACTACATGAAAAACGTGAAAAAAGTCACTATTTTACCATATTTGAGGATTTTAACTTCAAATCATAGAGCGAGGTTTCGTATTATTTAGATCCAAGAAAAGACATATGACAATGTTGTTTCCAATACAAATGATAAAAAACAATGTGTTTTCATTAGAATGAACTAAAATGTTGTTGATTTTCCGTTTATATTACCGATGGAAGATGTACACGTAAAACCGCTCTAATCCTTCTGAAACGTCGATATATGCAATAAAAACCGAACTTTTCCCCTTTTCAAAATCTTACTCAGTATTTTAACGTGAAACAAATAGATGGTTGAAAATGAAGTATTTAAGGTTATTATCTAATCAATTATGTGTTTGCATCATTTTTATCGTATATATAATGAAAACCCATAAACTGAAAATTCACAAAAACGTGGAAAAACGGCAAAATATTGCCTAATTCGATTATATTTTGTTTAAATCACACAGAGGAAAAAGGGATGATAAACGTCAAAATATTGCTAAATTCGGTGATTTTTCTTACGAAACAAAATGCAAGAAAACTTGAATAAAATTCAATATTAAGCGACATTCTGAGATTTGAAGGCCAAATCACATATCGTGATACTACATGAAGTAGTATCGAAATATTGGTAAAAATGAATATATTTACGTAATATCAAATTACATGATTAACGTGAAGAGGTCACTATTTTACCATATTTGAGGATTTTATTTTCAAATCATAGAGCGAGGTTTCGTATTATTTAGATCCAAGAAAAGACATATGACAATGTTGTTTCCAATACAAATGATAAAAAACAATGTGTTTTAATTAGAATGAACTAAAATGTTGTTGATTTCCGTTTATATTACCGATGAAAGATGTACACGTTAAACCGCTCTAATCCGGCTGAAACGTCGATATATGCAATAAAAACCGAACTTCTCCCCTTTTCAATATCTTACTCAGTATTTTAACGAATAAACAAATAGATGGTTGAAAATGAAGTATTTAAGGTTATTATCTAATCAATTATGTGTTTGCATCATTTTTATCGTATATATAATGAATTAATACCCATAGACTGAAAATTCACAAAAACGTGGAAAAACTGCAAAATATTGCCTAATTCGATGATATTTTGTTTAAATCATATGAAGGAAAAGGGGGATGATAAACGTCAAAATATTGCTAAATTCGATGATTTTTCGTACGAAACAAAATGCAAGAAAACTTGCTTAAAATGCATTATTAGGCGAAATTCTGAGATTTGAAAGCCAAATCACATATCGTGATACTACATGAAATAGTGTCGAAATATTGGTAAAAATGAATATATTTACGTATTATCAAACTACATGAAAAACGTGAAAAAAGTCACTATTTTACCATATTTGAGGATTTTAACTTCAAATCATAGAGCGAGGTTTCGTATTATTTAGATCCAAGAAAAGACATATGACAATGTTGTTTCCAATACAAATCATAAAAAACAATGTGTTTTCATTAGAATGAACTAAAATGTTGTTGATTTTCCGTTTATATTACCGATGGAAGATGTACACGTAAAACAGATCTAATCCGGCTGAAACGTCGATATATGCAATAAAAACCGAACTTCGCCCCTTTACAATATCTTACTCAGTATTTTAACGAGAATCAAATAGATGGTTGAAAATGAAGTATTTAAGGGTATTATCTAATCAATTATGTGTTTGCATAATTTTTATCGTATATATAATGAAAACCCATAAATTGAAAATTCACAAAAACGTGGAAAAACGGCAAAATATTGCCTAGTTCGATTATATTTTGTTTAAATCACACAGAGGAAAAGGGGATGATAAACGTCAAAATATTGCTAAATTCGATGATTTTTCGTACGAAACAAAGTGCAAGAAAACTTGCTTAAAATGCAATATTATGCGAAATTCTGAGATTTGAAAGCCAAATCACATATCGTGATACTACATGAAATAGTATCGAAATATTGGTAAAAACGAATATATTAACGTATTATCAAACTACATGAAAAACGTGAAAAAAGTCACTATTTTACCATATTTGAGGATTTTAACTTCAAATCATAGAGCGAGGTTTCGTATTATTTAGATCCAAGAAAAGACATATGACAATGTTGTTTCCAATACAAATGATAAAAAACAATGTGTTTTCATTAGAATGAACTAAAATGTTGTTGATTTTCCGTTTATATTACCGATGGAAGATGTACACGTAAAACCGCTCTAATCCTTCTGAAACGTCGATATATGCAATAAAAACCGAACTTTTCCCCTTTTCAAAATCTTACTCAGTATTTTAACGTGAAACAAATAGATGGTTGAAAATGAAGTATTTAAGGTTATTATCTAATCAATTATGTGTTTGCATCATTTTTATCGTATATATAATGAAAACCCATAAACTGAAAATTCACAAAAACGTGGAAAAACGGCAAAATATTGCCTAATTCGATTATATTTTGTTTAAATCACACAGAGGAAAAGGGGATGATAAACGTCAAAATATTGCTAAATTCGGTGATTTTTCTTACGAAACAAAATGCAAGAAAACTTGACTAAAATTCAATATTAAGCGACATTCTGAGATTTGAAGGCCAAATCACATATCGTGATACTACATGAAGTAGTATCGAAATATTGGTAAAAATGAATATATTTGCGTAATATCAAATTACATGATTAACGTGAAGAGGTCACTATTTTACCATATTTGAGGATTTTATTTTCAAATCATAGAGCGAGGTTTCGTATTATTTAGATCCAAGAAAAGACATATGACAATGTTGTTTCCAATACAAATGATGAAAAACAATGTGTTTTAATTAGAATGAACTAAAATGTTGTTGATTTCCGTTTATATTACCGATGAAAGATGTACACGTTAAACCGCTCTAATCCGGCTGAAACGTCGATATATGCAATAAAAACCGAACTTCTCCCCTTTTCAATATCTTACTCAGTATTTTAACGAATAAACAAATAGATGGTTGAAAATGAAGTATTTAAGGTTATTATCTAATCAATTATGTGTTTGCATCATTTTTATCGTATATATAATGAATTAATACCCATAGACTGAAAATTCACAAAAACGTGGAAAAACTGCAAAATATTGCCTAATTCGATGATATTTTGTTTAAATCATATGAAGGAAAAGGGGGATGATAAACGTCAAAATATTGCTAAATTCGATGATTTTTCGTACGAAACAAAATGCAAGAAAACTTGCTTAAAATGCAATATTAGGCGAAATTCTGAGATTTGAAAGCCAAATCACATATCGTGATACTACATGAAATAGTGTCGAAATATTGGTAAAAATGAATATATTTACGTATTATCAAACTACATGAAAAACGTGAAAAAAGTCACTATTTTACCATATTTGAGGATTTTAACTTCAAATCATAGAGCGAGGTTTCGTATTATTTAGATCCAAGAAAAGACATATGACAATGTTGTTTCCAATACAAATCATAAAAAACAATGTGTTTTCATTAGAATGAACTAAAATGTTGTTGATTTTCCGTTTATATTACCGATGGAAGATGTACACGTAAAACAGATCTAATCCGGCTGAAACGTCGATATATGCAATAAAAACCGAACTTCGCCCCTTTTCAATATCTTACTCAGTATTTTAACGAGAATCAAATAGATGGTTGAAAATGAAGTATTTAAGGGTATTATCTAATCAATTATGTGTTTGCATAATTTTTATCGTATATATAATGAAAACCCATAAATTGAAAATTCACAATAACGTGGAAAAACGGCAAAATATTGCCTAGTTCGATTATATTTTGTTTAAATCACACAGAGGAAAAGGGGATGATAAACGTCAAAATATTGCTAAATTCGATGATTTTTCGTACGAAACAAAATGCAAGAAAACTTGCTTAAAATGCGAAATTCTGAGATTTGAAAGCCAAATCACATATCGTGATACTACATGAAATAATATCGAAATATTGGTACAAATGAATATATTTACGTATTATGAAACTACATGAAAAACGTCAAAAAAGTCACTATTTTACCATATTTAAGGATTTTAACTTCAAAACATAGAGCGAGGTTCCGGATTATTTAGATCCAAGAAAATGTTGTTTCCAATACAAATGATAAAACCAATGTGTTTTCATTAGAATTAACTGAAATGTTCCTTATTTTCCGTTTATATTACCGACGGAAGATGTACACGAAAACATCTCTATTCCGGCTTAAACGTCGATATATGCAATAAAAACAGAACTTCTCCCCTTTTCAATATCTTACAATTAATCTTTCAATATTTCAATATTTTAACGAGAAACAAATAGATGATTGAAAATGAAGTATTTAAGGTTATTATCTAATAAATTATGTGTTTGCATCATTTTTATCGTATATATAATGAATATACCATAGACTGAAAATTCACAAAAACAAGGAAAAACGGCAAAATATTGCCTAATTCGATGATATTTTGTTTAAATCACACAGAGGAAAAGGGGATGGTAAACGTCAAAATATTGCTAAATTCGATGATTTTTAGTACGAAACAAAATGCAAGAAAACTTGCTTAAAATGCAATATTATGCGACATTCTGAGATTTGAAGGCCAAATCACATATCGTGATACTACATGAAATAGTATCGAAATATTGGTAAAAATGAATATATTTACGTATTATCAAACTACATGAAAAACATGAAAAAAGTCACTATTTTACCATATTTGAGGATTTTAACTTCAAATCATAGAGCGAGGTTTCGTATTATTTAGATCCAAGAAAAGACATATGACAATGTTGTTTCCAATACAAATGAAAAAAAAACAATGTGTTTTCATTAGAATGAACTAAAATGTTGTTGATTTTCCGTTTATATTACCGATGGAAGATGTACACATAAAACAGCTCTAATCCGGCTGAAACGTCGATATATGCAATAAAAACCGAACTTCTCCCCTTTTCAATATCTTACTCAGTATTTTAACGAGAAACAAATAGATGGTTGAAAATGAAGTATTTAAGGTTATTATCAAATCAATTATGTGTTTGCATCATTTTTATCGTATATATAATGAAAACCCATAAATTGAAAATTAACAAAAACGTGGAAAAACGGCAAAATATTGCCTAATTCGATTATATTTTGTTTAAATCTCACAGAGGAAAAGGGGATGATAAACGTCAAAATATTGCTAAATTCGATGATTTTTCTTACGAAACAAAATGCAAGAAAACTTGACTAAAATTCAATATTAAGCGACATTCTGAGATTTGAAGGCCAAATCACATATCGTGATACTACATGAAGTAGTATCGAAATATTGGTAAAAATAAATATATTTACGTAATATCAAATTACATGATTAACGTGAAGAGGTCACTATTTTACCATATTTGAGGATTTTATTTTCAAATCATAGAGCGAGGTTTCGTATTATTTAGATCCAAGAAGAGACATATGACAATGTTGTTTCCAATACAAATGATAAAAAACAATGTGTTTTCATTAGAATGAACTAAAATGTTGTTGATTTTCCGTTTATATTACCGATGAAAGATGTACACGTTAAACCGCTCTAATCCGGCTGAAACGTCGATATATGCAATAAAAACCGAACTTCTCCCCTTTTCAATATCTTACTCAGTATTTTAACGAGAAACAAATAGATGGTTGAAAATGAAGTATTTAGGTTATTATCTAATCAATTATGTGTTTGCATCATTTTTATCGTATATATAATGAATTAATACCCATAGACTGAAAATTCACAAAAACGTGGAAAAACTGCAAAATATTGCCTAATTCGATGATATTTTGTTTAAATCATATGAAGGAAAAGGGGGATGATAAACGTCAAAATATTGCTAAATTCGATGATTTTTCGTACGAAACAAAATGCAAGAAAACTTGCTTAAAATGCAATATTAGGCGAAATTCTGAGATTTGAAAGCCAAATCACATATCGTGATACTACATGAAATAGTGTCGAAATATTGGTAAAAATGAATATATTTACGTATTATCAAACTACATGAAAAACGTGAAAAAAGTCACTATTTTACCATATTTGAGGATTTTAACTTCAAATCATAGAGCGAGGTTTCGTATTATTTAGATCCAAGAAAAGACATATGACAATGTTGTTTCCAATACAAATAATAAAAAACAATGTGTTTTCATTAGAATGAACTAAAATGTTGTTGATTTTCCGTTTATATTACCGATGGAAGATGTACACATAAAACAGCTCTAATCCGGCTGAAACGTCGATATATGCAATAAAAACCGAACTTCTCCCCTTTTCAATATCTTACTCAGTATTTTAACGAGAAACAAATAGATGGTTGAAAATGAAGTATTTAAGGTTATTATCAAATCAATTATGTGTTTGCATCATTTTTATCGTATATATAATGAAAACCCATAAATTGAAAATTAACAAAAACGTGGAAAAACGGCAAAATATTGCCTAATTCGATTATATTTTGTTTAAATCTCACAGAGGAAAAGGGGATGATAAACGTCAAAATATTGCTAAATTCGATGATTTTTCTTACGAAACAAAATGCAAGAAAACTTGACTAAAATTCAATATTAAGCGACATTCTGAGATTTGAAGGCCAAATCACATATCGTGATACTACATGAAGTAGTATCGAAATATTGGTAAAAATAAATATATTTACGTAATATCAAATTACATGATTAACGTGAAGAGGTCACTATTTTACCATATTTGAGGATTTTATTTTCAAATCATAGAGCGAGGTTTCGTATTATTTAGATCCAAGAAGAGACATATGACAATGTTGTTTCCAATACAAATGATAAAAAACAATGTGTTTTCATTAGAATGAACTAAAATGTTGTTGATTTTCCGTTTATATTACCGATGAAAGATGTACACGTTAAACCGCTCTAATCCGGCTGAAACGTCGATATATGCAATAAAAACCGAACTTCTCCCCTTTTCAATATCTTACTCAGTATTTTAACGAGAAACAAATAGATGGTTGAAAATGAAGTATTTAGGTTATTATCTAATCAATTATGTGTTTGCATCATTTTTATCGTATATATAATGAATTAATACCCATAGACTGAAAATTCACAAAAACGTGGAAAAACTGCAAAATATTGCCTAATTCGATGATATTTTGTTTAAATCATATGAAGGAAAAGGGGGATGATAAACGTCAAAATATTGCTAAATTCGATGATTTTTCGTACGAAACAAAATGCAAGAAAACTTGCTTAAAATGCAATATTAGGCGAAATTCTGAGATTTGAAAGCCAAATCACATATCGTGATACTACATGAAATAGTGTCGAAATATTGGTAAAAATGAATATATTTACGTATTATCAAACTACATGAAAAACGTGAAAAAAGTCACTATTTTACCATATTTGAGGATTTTAACTTCAAATCATAGAGCGAGGTTTCGTATTATTTAGATCCAAGAAAAGACATATGACAATGTTGTTTCCAATACAAATAATAAAAAACAATGTGTTTTCATTAGAATGAACTAAAATGTTGTTGATTTTCCGTTTATATTACCGATAGAAGATGTACACGTAAAACAGCTCTAATCCGGCTGAAACGTCGATATATGCAATAAAAACCGAACTTCTCCCCTTTTCAATATCTTACTCAGTATTTTAACGAGAATCAAATAGATGGTTGAAAATGAAGTATTTAAGGGTATTATCTAATCAATTATGTGTTTGCATAATTTTTATCGTATATATAATGAAAACCCATTAATTGAAAATTCACAAAAACGTGGAAAAACGGCAAAATATTGCCTAGTTCGATTATATTTTGTTTAAATCACACAGAGGAAAAGGGGATGATAAACGTCAAAATATTGCTAAATTCGATGATTTTTCGTACGAAACAAAATGCAAGAAACTTGCTTAAAATGCAATATTATGCGAAATTCTGAGATTTGAAAGCCAAATCACATATCGTCATACTACATGAAATAGTATCGAAATATTGGTAAAAATGAATATATTTACGTATTATCAAACTACATGAAAAACGTCAAAAAAGTCACTATTTTACCATATTTAAGGATTTGAACTTCAAAGCATAGAGCGAGGTTTCGGATTATTTAGATCCAAGAAAAGACATATGACAATGTTGTTTCCAATACAAATGATAAAACCAATGTGTTTTCATTAGAATTAACTAAAATGTTCCGGATTTTCCGTTTATATTACCAACGGAAGATGTACACGAAAACATCTCTATTCCGGCTGAAACGTCGATATATGCAATAAAAACAGAACTTCTCCCCTTTTCAATATCTTACAATTAATCTTTCAATATTTCAATATTTTAACGAGAAACAAATAGATGATTGAAAATGAAGTATTTAAGGTTATTATCTAATAAATTATGTGTTTGCATCACTTTTATCGTATATATAATGAATATACCATAGACTGAAAATTCACAAAAACAAGGAAAAACGGCAAAATATTGCCTAATTCGATGATATTTTGTTTAAATCATATGAAGGAAAAAAGGGATGATGAACGTCAAAATATTGCTAAATTCGATGATTTTTAGTACGAAACAAAATGCAAGAAAACTTGCTTAAAATGCAATATTATGCGACATTCTGAGATTTGAAGGCCAAATCACATATCGTGATACTACATGAAATAGTATCGAAATATTGGTAAAAATGAATATATTTACGTATTATCAAACTACATGAAACACGTGAAAAAAGTCACTATTTTACCATATTTGAGGATTTTAACTTCAAATCATAGAGCGAGGTTTCGTATTATTTAGATCCAAGAAAAGACATATGACAATGTTGTTTCCAATACAAATAATAAAAAAACAATGTGTTTTCATTAGAATGAACTAAAATGTTGTTGATTTTCCGTTTATATTACCGATGGAAGATGTACACGTAAAACAGCTCTAATCCGGCTGACCCGTCGATATATGCAATAAAAACCGAACTTCTCCCCTTTTCAATATCTTACTCAGTATTTTAACGAGAATCAAATAGATGGTTGAAAATGAAGTATTTAAGGGTTAATCAATTTATTAATTGTATTTAATCTAATATTTAATCTAATCAATTATGTGTTTGCATGATTTTTATCGTACATATAATGAAAACCCATAAATTGAAAATTCACAAAAACGTGGAAAAACGGCAAAATATTGCCTAGTTCGATTATATTTTGTTTAAATCACATAGAGGAAAAGGGGATGATAAACGTCAAAATATTGCTAAATTCGATGATTTTTCGTACGAAACAAAATGCAAGAAACATGCTTAAAATGCAATATTAAGCGACATTCTGAGATTTGAAGGCCAAATCACATATCGTCATACTACATGAAATAGTATCGAAATATTGGTAAAAATGAATATATTTACGTATTATCAAACTACATGAAAAACGTCAAAAAAGTCACTATTTTACCATATTTAAGGATTTTAACTTCAAAACATAGAGCGAGGTTTCGGATTATTTAGATCCAAGAAAAGACATATGACAATGTTGTTTCCAATACAAATGATAAAACCAATGTGTTTTCATTAGAATTAACTAAAATGTTCCGGATTTTCCGTTTATATTACCAACGGAAGATGTACACGAAAACATCTCTATTCCGGCTGAAACGTCGATATATGCAATAAAAACAGAACTTCTCCCCTTTTCAATATCTTACAATTAATCTTTCAATATTTCAATATTTTAACGAGAAACAAATAGATGATTGAAAATGAAGTATTTAAGGTTATTATCTAATAAATTATGTGTTTGCATCATTTTTATCGTATATATAATGAATATACCATAGACTGAAAATTCACAAAAACAAGGAAAAACGGCAAAATATTGCCTAATTCGATGATATTTTGTTTAAATCATATGAAGGAAAAAAGGGATGATAAACGTCAAAATATTGCTAAATTCGATGATTTTTAGTACGAAACAAAATGCAAGAAAACTTGCTTAAAATGCAATATTATGCGACATTCTGAGATTTGAAGGCCAAATCACATATCGTGATACTACATGAAATAGTATCGAAATATTGGTAAAAATGAATATATTTACGTATTATCAAACTACATGAAAAACGTGAAAAAAGTCACTATTTTACCATATTTGAGGATTTTAACTTCAAATCATAGAGCGAGGTTTCGTATTATTTAGATCCAAGAAAAGACATATGACAATGTTGTTTCCAATACAAATAATAAAAAACAATGTGTTTTCATTAGAATGAACTAAAATGTTGTTGATTTTCCGTTTATATTACCGATGGAAGATGTACACGTAAAACCGCTCTAATCCTTCTGAAACGTCGATATATGCAATAAAAACCGAACTTTTCCCCTTTTCAAAATCTTACTCAGTATTTTAACGTGAAACAAATAGATGGTTGAAAATGAAGTATTTAAGGTTATTATCTAATCAATTATGTGTTTGCGTCATTTTTATCGTATATATAATGAAAACCCATAAACTGAAAATTCACAAAAACGTGGAAAAACGGCAAAATATTGCCTAATTCGATTATATTTTGTTTAAATCACACAGAGGAAAAGGGGATGATAAACGTCAAAATATTGCTAAATTCGATGATTTTTCTTACGAAACAAAATGCAAGAAAACTTGACTAAAATTCAATATTAAGCGACATTCTGAGATTTGAAGGCCAAATCACATATCGTGATACTACATGAAGTAGTATCGAAATATTGGTAAAAATGAATATATTTACGTAATATCAAATTACATGATTAACGTGAAGAGGTCACTATTTTACCATATTTGAGGATTTTATTTTCAAATTATAGAGCGAGGTTTCGTATTATTTAGATCCAAGAAAAGACATATGACAATGTTGTTTCCAATACAAATGATAAAAAACAATGTGTTTTAATTAGAATGAACTAAAATGTTGTTGATTTCCGTTTATATTACCGATGAAAGATGTACACGTTAAACCGCTCTAATCCGGCTGAAACGTCGATATATGCAATAAAAACCGAACTTCTCCCCTTTTCAATATCTTACTCAGTATTTTAACGAATAAACAAATAGATGGTTGAAAATGAAGTATTTAAGGTTATTATCTAATCAATTATGTGTTTGCATCATTTTTATCGTATATATAATGAATTAATACCCATAGACTGAAAATTCACAAAAACGTGGAAAAACTGCAAAATATTGCCTAATTCGATGATATTTTGTTTAAATCATATGAAGGAAAAGGGGGATGATAAACGTCAAAATATTGCTAAATTCGATGATTTTTCGTACGAAACAAAATGCAAGAAAACTTGCTTAAAATGCAATATTAGGCGAAATTCTGAGATTTGAAAGCCAAATCACATATCGTGATACTACATGAAATAGTGTCGAAATATTGGTAAAAATGAATATATTTGCGTATTATCAAACTACATGAAAAACGTGAAAAAAGTCACTATTTTACCATATTTGAGGATTTTAACTTCAAATCATAGAGCGAGGTTTCGTATTATTTAGATCCAAGAAAAGACATATGACAATGTTGTTTCCAATACAAATCATAAAAAACAATGTGTTTTCATTAGAATGAACTAAAATGTTGTTGATTTTCCGTTTATATTACCGATGGAAGATGTACACGTAAAACAGATCTAATCCGGCTGAAACGTCGATATATGCAATAAAAACCGAACTTCGCCCCTTTTCAATATTTTACTCAGTATTTTAACGAGAATCAAATAGATGGTTGAAAATGAAGTATTTAAGGGTATTATCTAATCAATTATGTGTTTGCATAATTTTTATCGTATATATAATGAAAACCCATAAATTGAAAATTCACAAAAACGTGGAAAAACGGCAAAATATTGCCTAGTTCGATTATATTTTGTTTAAATCACACAGAGGAAAAGGGGATGATAAACGTCAAAATATTGCTAAATTCGATGATTTTTCGTACGAAACAAAATGCAAGAAAACTTGCTTAAAATGCAATATTATGCGAAATTCTGAGATTTGAAAGCCAAATCACATATCGTGATACTACATGAAATGAATATATTTACGTATCGAAATATTGGTAAAAATGAATATATTTACGTATTATCAAACTACATGAAAAACGTGAAAAAAGTCACTATTTTACCATATTTGAGGATTTTAACTTCAAATCATAGAGCGAGGTTTCGTATTATTTAGATCCAAGAAAAGACATATGACAATGTTGTTTCCAATACAAATCATAAAAAACAATGTGTTTTCATTAGAATGAACTAAAATGTTGTTGATTTTCCGTTTATATTACCGCTGGAAGATGTACACGTAAAACAGCTCTAATCCGGCTGAAACGTCGATATATGCAATAAAAACCGAACTTCTCCCCTTTTCAATATCTTACTCAGTATTTTAACGAGAATCAAATAGATGGTTGAAAATGAAGTATTTAAGGGTATTATCTAATCAATTATGTGTTTGCATAATTTTTATCGTATATATAATGAAAACCCATAAATTGAAAATTCACAAAAACGTGGAAAAACGGCAAAATATTGCCTAGTTCGATTATATTTTGTTTAAATCACACAGAGGAAAAGGGGATGATAAACGTCAAAATATTGCTAAATTCGATGATTTTTCGTACGAAACAAAATGCAAGAAAACTTGCTTAAAATGCGAAATTCTGAGATTTGAAAGCCAAATCACATATCGTGATACTACATGAAATAATATCGAAATATTGGTAAAAATGTTACCTTGAAAAACTTGAAAAAATCACTATTTTACCATATTTGAGGATTTTAACTTCAAATCATAGAGCGAGGTTTCGTATTATTTAGATCCAAGAAAAGACATATGACAATGTTGTTTCCAATACAAATGATAAAAAAACAATGTGTTTTCATTAGAATGAACTAAAATGTTGATTTTCCGTTTATATTACCGATGGAAGATGTACACGTAAAACAGCTCTAATCCGGCTGAAACGTCGATATATGCAATAAAAACCGAACTTCTCCCCTTTTCAATATCTTACTCAGTATTTTAACGAGAATCAAATAGATGGTTGAAAATGAAGTATTTAAGGGTATTATCTAATCAATTATGTGTTTGCATAATTTTTATCGTATATATAATGAAAACCCATAAATTGAAAATTCACAAAAACGTGGAAAAACGGCAAAATATTGCCTAGTTTGATTATATTTTGTTTAAATCACACAGAGGAAATGGGGATGATAAACGTCAAAATATTGCTAAATTCGATGATTTTTCGTACGAAACAAAATGCAAGAAACTTGCTTAAAATGCAATATTATGCGAAATTCTGAGATTTGAAAGCCAAATCACATATCGTCATACTACATGAAATAGTATCGAAATATTGGTAAAAATGAATATATTTACGTATTATCAAACTACGTGAAAAACGTCAAAAAAGTCACTATTTTACCATATTTAAGGATTTTAACTTCAAAACATAGAGCGAGGTTTCGGATTATTTAGATCCAAGAAAAGACATATGACAATGTTGTTTCCAATACAAATGAAAAAAAAACAATGTGTTTTCATTAGAATGAACTAAAATGTTGTTGATTTTCCGTTTATATTACCGATGGAAGATGTACACGTAAAACAGCTCTAATCCGGCTGAAACGTCGATATATGCAATAAAAACCGAACTTCTCCCCTTTTCAATATCTTACTCAGTATTTTAACGAGAAACAAATAGATGGTTGAAAATGAAGTATTTAAGGTTATTATCTAATCAATTATGTGTTTGCATCATTTTTATCGTATATATAATGAAAACCCATAAATTGAAAATTCACAAAAACGTGGAAAAACGGCAAAATATTGCCTAATTCGATTATATTTTGTTTAAATCTCACAGAGGAAAAGGGGATGATAAACGTCAAAATATTGCTAAATTCGATGATTTTTCTTACGAAACAAAATGCAAGAAAACTTGACTAAAATTCAATATTAAGCGACATTCTGAGATTTGAAGGCCAAATCACATATCGTGATACTACATGAAGTAGTATCGAAATATTGGTAAAAATGAATATATTTACGTAATATCAAATTACATGATTAACGTGAAGAGGTCACTATTTTACCATATTTGAGGATTTTATTTTCAAATCATAGAGCGAGGTTTCGTATTATTTAGATCCAAGAAAAGACATATGACAATGTTGTTTCCAATACAAATGATAAAAAACAATGTGTTTTAATTAGAATGAACTAAAATGTTGTTGATTTCCGTTTATATTAGCGATGAAAGATGTACACGTTAAACCGCTCTAATCCGGCTGAAACGTCGATATATGCAATAAAAACCGAACTTCTCCTCTTTTCAATATCTTACTCAGTATTTTAACGAATAAACAAATAGATGGTTGAAAATGAAGTATTTAAGGTTATTATCTAATCAATTATGTGTTTGCATCATTTTTATCGTATATATAATGAATTAATACCCATAGACTGAAAATTCACAAAAACGTGGAAAAACTGCAAAATATTGCCTAATTCGATGATATTTTGTTTAAATCATATGAAGGAAAAGGGGGATGATAAACGTCAAAATATTGCTAAATTCGATGATTTTTCGTACGAAACAAAATGCAAGAAAACTTGCTTAAAATGCAATATTAGGCGAAATTCTGAGATTTGAAAGCCAAATCACATATCGTGATACTACATGAAATAGTGACGAAATATTGGTAAAAATGAATATATTTACGTATTATCAAACTACATGAAAAACGTGAAAAAAGTCACTATTTTACCATATTTGAGGATTTTAACTTCAAATCATAGAGCGAGGTTTCGTATTATTTAGATCCAAGAAAAGACATATGACAATGTTGTTTCCAATACAAATGATAAAAAACAATGTGTTTTCATTAGAATGAACTAAAATGTTGTTGATTTTCCGTTTATATTACCGATGGAAGATGTACACGTAAAACAGATCTAATCCGGCTGAAACGTCGATATATGCAATAAAATCCGAACTTCGCCCCTTTTCAATATCTTACTCAGTATTTTAACGAGAATCAAATAGATGGTTGAAAATGAAGTATTTAAGGGTATTATCTAATCAATTATGTGTTTGCATAATTTTTATCGTATATATAATGAAAACCCATAAATTGAAAATTCACAAAAACGTGGAAAAACGGCAAAATATTGCCTAGTTCGATTATATTTTGTTTAAATCACACAGAGGAAAAGGGGATGATAAACGTCAAAATATTGCTAAATTCGATGATTTTTCGTACGAAACAAAATGCAAGAAAACTTGCTTAAAATGCAATATTATGCGAAATTCTGAGATTTGAAAGCCAAATCACATATCGTGATACTACATGAAATAGTATCGAAATATTGGAAAAAATGAATATATTTACGTATTATCAAACTACATGAAAAACGTGAAAAAAGTCACTATTTTACCATATTTGAGGATTTTAACTTCAAATCATAGAGCGAGGTTTCGTATTATTTAGATCCAAGAAAAGACATATGACAATGTTGTTTCCAATACAAATCATAAAAAACAATGTGTTTTCATTAGAATGAACTAAAATGTTGTTGATTTTCCGTTTATATTACCGCTGGAAGATGTACACGTAAAACAGCTCTAATCCGGCTGAAACGTCGATATATGCAATAAAAACCGAACTTCTCCCCTTTTCAATATCTTACTCAGTATTTTAACGAGAATCAAATAGATGGTTGAAAATGAAGTATTTAAGGGTATTATCTAATCAATTATGTGTTTGCATAATTTTTATCGTATATATAATGAAAACCCATAAATTGAAAATTCACAAAAACGTGGAAAAACGGCAAAATATTGCCTAGTTCAATTATATTTTGTTTAAATCACACAGAGGAAAAGGGGATGATAAACGTCAAAATATTGCTAAATTCGATGATTTTTCGTACGAAACAAAATGCAAGAAAACTTGCTTAAAATGCGAAATTCTGAGATTTGAAAGCCAAATCACATATCGTGATACTACATGAAATAATATCGAAATATTGGTAAAAATGAATATATTTACGTATTATGAAACTACATGAAAAACGTCAAAAAAGTCACTATTTTACCATATTTAAGGATTTTAACTTCAAAACATAGAGCGAGGTTCCGGATTATTTAGATCCAAGAAAATGTTGTTTCCAATACAAATGATAAAACCAATGTGTTTTCATTAGAATTAACTGAAATGTTCCTTATTTTCCGTTTATATTACCGACGGAAGATGTACGCGAAAACATCTCTATTCCGGCTTAAACGTCGATATATGCAATAAAAACAGAACTTCTCCCCTTTTCAATATCTTACAATTAATCTTTCAATATTTCAATATTTTAACGAGAAACAAATAGATGATTGAAAATGAAGTATTTAAGGTTATTATCTAATAAATTATGTGTTTGCATCATTTTTATCGTATATATAATGAATATACCATAGACTGAAAATTCACAAAAACAAGGAAAAACGGCAAAACATTGCCTAATTCGATGATATTTTGTTTAAATCACACAGAGGAAAAGGGGATGGTAAACGTCAAAATATTGCTAAATTCGATGATTTTTAGTACGAAACAAAATGCAAGAAAACTTGCTTAAAATGCAATATTATGCGACATTCTGAGATTTGAAGGCCAAATCACATATCGTGATACTACATGAAATAGTATCGAAATATTGGTAAAAATGAATATATTTACGTATTATCAAACTACATGAAAAACATGAAAAAAGTCACTATTTTACCATATTTGAGGATGTTAACTTCAAATCATAGAGCGAGGTTTCGTATTATTTAGATCCAAGAAAAGACATATGACAATGTTGTTTCCAATACAAATGATAAAAAACAATGTGTTTTCATTAGAATGAACTAAAATGTTGTTGATTTTCCGTTTATATTACCGATGGAAGATGTACACGTAAAACCGCTCTAATCCGGCTGAAACGTCGATATATGCAATAAAAACCGAACTTTTCCCCTTTTCAAAATCTTATTCAGTATTTTAACGTGAAACAAATAGATGGTTGAAAATGAAGTATTTAAGGTTATTATCTAATCAATTATGTGTTTGCATCATTTTTATCGTATATATAATGAATTAATACCCATAGACTGAAAATTCAGAAAAACGTGGAAAAACTGCAAAATATTGCCTAATTCTATGATATTTTGTTTAAATCATATGAAGGAAAAGGGGGATGATAAACGTTAAAATATTGCTAAATTCGATGATTTTTCCTACGAAACAAAATGCAAGAAAACTTGCTTAAAATGAAATATTAGGCGAAATTCTGAGATTTGAAAGCCAAATCACATATCGTGATACTACATGAAATAGTGTCGAAATATTGGTAAAATGGAATATATTTACGTATTATCAAACTATATGAAAAACTTGAAAAAAGTCACTATTTTACCATATTTGAGGATTTTAACTTCAAATCATAGAGCGAGGTTTCGTATTATTTAGATCCAAGAAAAGACATATGACAATGTTGTTTCCAATACAAATGATAAAAAAACAATGTGTTTTCATTAGAATGAACTAAAATGTTGTTGATTTTCCGTTTATATTACCGATGGAAGATGTACACGTAAAACAGCTCTAATCCGGCTGAAACGTCGATATATGCAATAAAAACCGAACTTCTCTACTTTTCAATATCTTACTCAGTATTTTAACGAGAAACAAATAGATGGTTGAAAATGAAGTATTTAAGGTTATTATCTAATCAATTATGTGTTTGCATCATTTTTATCGTATATATAATGAAAACCCATAAATTGAAAATTCACAAAAACGTGGAAAAACGGCAAAATATTGCCTAATTCGATTATATTTTGTTTAAATCTCACAGAGGAAAAGGGGATGATAAACGTCAAAATATTGCTAAATTCGATGATTTTTCTTACGAAACAAAATGCAAGAAAACTTGACTAAAATTCAATATTAAGCGACATTCTGAGATTTGAAGGCCAAATTACATATCGTGATACTACATGAAGTAGTATCGAAATATTAATAAAAATGAATATATTTACGTAATATCAAATTACATGATTAACGTGAAGAGGTCACTATTTTACCATATTTGAGGATTTTATTTTCAAATCATAGAGCGAGGTTTCGTATTATTTAGATCCAAGAAAAGACATATGACAATGTTGTTTCCAATACAAAAGATAAAAAACAATGTGTTTTCATTAGAATGAACTAAAATGTTGTTGATTTTCCGTTTATATTACCGATGAAAGATGTACACGTTAAACCGCTCTAATCAGGCTGAAACGTCGATATATGCAATAAAAACCGAACTTCTCCCCTTTTCAATATCTTACTCAGTATTTTAACGAGAAACAAATAGATGGTTGAAAATGAAGTATTTAGGTTATTATCTAATCAATTATGTGTTTGCATCATTTTTATCGTATATATAATGAATTAATACCCATAGACTGAAAATTCACAAAAACGTGGAAAAACTGCAAAATATTGCCTAATTCGATGATATTTTGTTTAAATCATATGAAGGAAAAGGGGGATGATAAACGTCAAAATATTGCTAAATTCGATGATTTTTCGTACGAAACAAAATGCAAGAAAACTTGCTTAAAATGCAATATTAGGCGAAATTCTGAGATTTGAAAGCCAAATCACATATCGTGATACTACATGAAATAGTGTCGAAATATTGGTAAAAATGAATATATTTACGTATTATCAAACTACATGAAAAACGTGAAAAAAGTCACTATTTTACCATATTTGAGGATTTTAACTTCAAATCATAGAGCGAGGTTTCGTATTATTTAGATCCAAGAAAAGACATATGACAATGTTGTTTCCAATACAAATAATAAAAAACAATGTGTTTTCATTAGAATGAACTAAAATGTTGTTGATTTTCCGTTTATATTACCGATGGAAGATGTACACGTAAAACAGCTCTAATCCGGCTGAAACGTCGATATATGCAATAAAAACCGAACTTCTCCCCTTTTCAATATCTTACTCAGTATTTTAACGAGAATCAAATAGATGGTTGAAAATGAAGTATTTAAGGGTATTATCTAATCAATTATGTGTTTGCATAATTTTTATCGTATATATAATGAAAACCCATAAATTGAAAATTCACAAAAACGTGGAAAAACGGCAAAATATTGCCTAGTTCGATTATATTTTGTTTAAATCACACAGAGGAAAAGGGGATGATAAACGTCAAAATATTGCTAAATTCGATGATTTTTCGTACGAAACAAAATGCAAGAAACTTGCTTAAAATGCAATATTATGCGAAATTCTGAGATTTGAAAGCCAAATCACATATCGTCATACTACATGAAATAGTATCGAAATATTGGTAAAAATGAATATATTTACGTATTATCAAACTACGTGAAAAACGTCAAAAAAGTCACTATTTTACCATATTTAAGGATTTTAACTTCAAAACATAGAGCGAGGTTTCGGATTATTTAGATCCAAGAAAAGACATATGACAATGTTGTTTCCAATACAAATGAAAAAAAAACAATGTGTTTTCATTAGAATGAACTAAAATGTTGTTGATTTTCCGTTTATATTACCGATGGAAGATGTACACGTAAAACAGCTCTAATCCGGCTGAAACGTCGATATATGCAATAAAAACCGAACTTCTCCTCTTTTCAATATCTTACTCAGTATTTTAACGAGAAACAAATAGATGGTTGAAAATGAAGTATTTAAGGTTATTATCTAATCAATTATGTGTTTGCATCATTTTTATCGTATATATAATGAAAACCCATAAATTGAAAATTCACAAAAACGTGGAAAAACGGCAAAATATTGCCTAATTCAATTATATTTTGTTTAAATCTCACAGAGGAAAAGGGGATGATAAACGTCAAAATATTGCTAAATTCGATGATTTTTCTTACGAAACAAAATGCAAGAAAACTTGACTAAAATTCAATATTAAGCGACATTCTGAGATTTGAAGGCCAAATCACATATCGTGATACTACATAAAGTAGTATCGAAATATTGGTAAAAATGAATATATTTACGTAATATCAAATTACATGATTAACGTGAAGAGGTCACTATTTTACCATATTTGAGGATTTTATTTTCAAATCATAGAGCGAGGTTTCGTATTATTTAGATCCAAGAAAAGACATATGACAATGTTGTTTCCAATACAAATGATAAAAAACAATGTGTTTTCATTAGAATGAACTAAAATATTGTTGATTTTCCGTTTATATTACCGATGAAAGATGTACACGTTAAACCGCTCTAATCCGGCTGAAACGTCGATATATGCAATAAAAACCGAACTTCTCCCCTTTTCAATATCTTACTCAGTATTTTAACGAGAAACAAATAGATGGTTGAAAATGAAGTATTTAGGTTATTATCTAATCAATTATGTGTTTGCATCATTTTTATCGTATATATAATGAATTAATACCCATAGACTGAAAATTCACAAAAACGTGGAAAAACTGCAAAATATTGCCTAATTCGATGATATTTTGTTTAAATCATATGAAGGAAAAGGGGGATGATAAACGTCAAAATATTGCTAAATTCGATGATTTTTCGTACGAAACAAAATGCAAGAAAACTTGCTTAAAATGCAATATTAGGCGAAATTCTGAGATTTGAAAGCCAAATCACATATCGTGATACTACATGAAATAGTGTCGAAATATTGGTAAAAATGAATATATTTACGTATTATCAAACTACATGAAAAACGTGAAAAAAGTCACTATTTTACCATATTTGAGGATTTTAACTTCAAATCATAGAGCGAGGTTTCGTATTATTTAGATCCAAGAAAAGACATGACAATGTTGTTTCCAATACAAATCATAAAAAACAATGTGTTTTCATTAGAATGAACTAAAATGTTGTTGATTTTCCGTTTATATTACCGATGGAAGATGTACACGTAAAACAGCTCTAATCCGGCTGAAACGTCGATATATGCAATAAAAACCGAACTTCTCCCCTTTTCAATATCTTACTCAGTATTTTAACGAGAATCAAATAGATGGTTGAAAATGAAGTATTTAAGGGTATTATCTAATCAATTATGTGTTTGCATAATTTGTATCGTATATATAATGAAAACCCATAAATTGAAAATTCACAAAAACGTGGAAAAACGGCAAAATATTGCCTAGTTCGATTATATTTTGTTTAAATCACACAGAGGAAAAGGGGATGATAAACGTCAAAATATTGCTAAATTCGATGATTTTTCGTACGAAACAAAATGCAAGAAACTTGCTTAAAATGCAATATTATGCGAAATTCTGAGATTTGAAAGACAAATCACATATCGTCATACTACATGAAATAGTACCGAAATATTGGTAAAAATGAATATATTTACGTATTATCAAACTACATGAAAAACGTCAAAAACGTCACTATTTTACCATATTTAAGGATTTTAACTTCAAAACATAGAGCGAGGTTTCGGATTATTTAGATCCAAGAAAAGACATATGACAATGTTGTTTCCAATACAAATGATAAAACCAATGTGTTTTCATTAGAATTAACTAAAATATTTCGGATTTTCCGTTTATATTACCAACGGAAGATGTACACGAAAACATCTCTATTCCGGCTGAAACGTCAATATATGCAATAAAAACAGAACTTCTCCCCTTTTCAATATCTTACACTTAATCTTTCAATATTTCAATATTTTAACGAGAAACAAATAGATGATTGAAAATGAAGTATTTAAGGTTATTATCTAATAAATTATGTGTTTGCATCATTTTTATCGTATATATAATGAATATACCATAGACTGAAAATTCACAAAAACAAGGAAAAACGGCAAAATATTGCCTAATTCGATGATATTTTGTTTAAATCACACAGAGGAAAAGGGGATGGTAAACGTCAAAATATTGCTAAATTCGATGATTTTTAGTACGAAACAAAATGCAAGAAAACTTGCTTAAAATGCAATATTATGCGACATTCTGAGATTTGAAGGCCAAATCACATATCGTGATACTACATGAAATAGTATCGAAATATTGGTAAAAATGAATATATTTACGTATTATCAAACTACATGAAAAACGTGAAAAAAGTCACTATTTTACCATATTTGAGGATTTTAACTTCAAATCATAGAGCGAGGTTTCGTATTATTTAGATCCAAGAAAAGACATATGACAATGTTGTTTCCAATACAAATCATAAAAAACAATGTGTTTTCATTAGAATGAACTAAAATGTTGTTGATTTTCCGTTTATATTACCGCTGGAAGATGTACACGTAAAACAGCTCTAATCCGGCTGAAACGTCGATATATGCAATAAAAACCGAACTTCTCCCCTTTTCAATATCTTACTCAGTATTTTAACGAGAATCAAATAGATGGTTGAAAATGAAGTATTTAAGGGTATTATCTAATCAATTATGTGTTTGCATAATTTTTATCGTATATATAATGAAAACCCATAAATTGAAAATTCACAAAAACGTGGAAAAACGGCAAAATATTGCCTAGTTCGATTATATTTTGTTTAAATCACACAGAGGAAAAGGGGATGATAAACGTCAAAATATTGCTAAATTCGATGATTTTTCGTACGAAACAAAATGCAAGAAAACTTGCTTAAAATGCGAAATTCTGAGATTTGAAAGCCAAATCACATATCGTGATACTACATGAAATAATATCGAAATATTGGTAAAAATGTTACCTTGAAAAACTTGAAAAAATCACTATTTTACCATATTTGAGGATTTTAACTTCAAATCATAGAGCGAGGTTTCGTATTATTTAGATCCAAGAAAAGACATATGACAATGTTGTTTCCAATACAAATGATAAAAAAACAATGTGTTTTCATTAGAATGAACTAAAATGTTGATTTTCCGTTTATATTACCGATGGAAGATGTACACGTAAAACAGCTCTAATCCGGCTGAAACGTCGATATATGCAATAAAAACCGAACTTCTCCCCTTTTCAATATCTTACTCAGTATTTTAACGAGAATCAAATAGATGGTTGAAAATGAAGTATTTAAGGGTATTATCTAATCAATTATGTGTTTGCATAATTTTTATCGTATATATAATGAAAACCCATAAATTGAAAATTCACAAAAACGTGGAAAAACGGCAAAATATTGCCTAGTTTGATTATATTTTGTTTAAATCACACAGAGGAAATGGGGATGATAAACGTCAAAATATTGCTAAATTCGATGATTTTTCGTACGAAACAAAATGCAAGAAACTTGCTTAAAATGCAATATTATGCGAAATTCTGAGATTTGAAAGCCAAATCACATATCGTCATACTACATGAAATAGTATCGAAATATTGGTAAAAATGAATATATTTACGTATTATCAAACTACGTGAAAAACGTCAAAAAAGTCACTATTTTACCATATTTAAGGATTTTAACTTCAAAACATAGAGCGAGGTTTCGGATTATTTAGATCCAAGAAAAGACATATGACAATGTTGTTTCCAATACAAATGAAAAAAAAACAATGTGTTTTCATTAGAATGAACTAAAATGTTGTTGATTTTCCGTTTATATTACCGATGGAAGATGTACACGTAAAACAGCTCTAATCCGGCTGAAACGTCGATATATGCAATAAAAACCGAACTTCTCCCCTTTTCAATATCTTACTCAGTATTTTAACGAGAAACAAATAGATGGTTGAAAATGAAGTATTTAAGGTTATTATCTAATCAATTATGTGTTTGCATCATTTTTATCGTATATATAATGAAAACCCATAAATTGAAAATTCACAAAAACGTGGAAAAACGGCAAAATATTGCCTAATTCGATTATATTTTGTTTAAATCTCACAGAGGAAAAGGGGATGATAAACGTCAAAATATTGCTAAATTCGATGATTTTTCTTACGAAACAAAATGCAAGAAAACTTGACTAAAATTCAATATTAAGCGACATTCTGAGATTTGAAGGCCAAATCACATATCGTGATACTACATGAAGTAGTATCGAAATATTGGTAAAAATGAATATATTTACGTAATATCAAATTACATGATTAACGTGAAGAGGTCACTATTTTACCATATTTGAGGATTTTATTTTCAAATCATAGAGCGAGGTTTCGTATTATTTAGATCCAAGAAAAGACATATGACAATGTTGTTTCCAATACAAATGATAAAAAACAATGTGTTTTAATTAGAATGAACTAAAATGTTGTTGATTTCCGTTTATATTAGCGATGAAAGATGTACACGTTAAACCGCTCTAATCCGGCTGAAACGTCGATATATGCAATAAAAACCGAACTTCTCCTCTTTTCAATATCTTACTCAGTATTTTAACGAATAAACAAATAGATGGTTGAAAATGAAGTATTTAAGGTTATTATCTAATCAATTATGTGTTTGCATCATTTTTATCGTATATATAATGAATTAATACCCATAGACTGAAAATTCACAAAAACGTGGAAAAACTGCAAAATATTGCCTAATTCGATGATATTTTGTTTAAATCATATGAAGGAAAAGGGGGATGATAAACGTCAAAATATTGCTAAATTCGATGATTTTTCGTACGAAACAAAATGCAAGAAAACTTGCTTAAAATGCAATATTAGGCGAAATTCTGAGATTTGAAAGCCAAATCACATATCGTGATACTACATGAAATAGTGACGAAATATTGGTAAAAATGAATATATTTACGTATTATCAAACTACATGAAAAACGTGAAAAAAGTCACTATTTTACCATATTTGAGGATTTTAACTTCAAATCATAGAGCGAGGTTTCGTATTATTTAGATCCAAGAAAAGACATATGACAATGTTGTTTCCAATACAAATGATAAAAAACAATGTGTTTTCATTAGAATGAACTAAAATGTTGTTGATTTTCCGTTTATATTACCGATGGAAGATGTACACGTAAAACAGATCTAATCCGGCTGAAACGTCGATATATGCAATAAAATCCGAACTTCGCCCCTTTTCAATATCTTACTCAGTATTTTAACGAGAATCAAATAGATGGTTGAAAATGAAGTATTTAAGGGTATTATCTAATCAATTATGTGTTTGCATAATTTTTATCGTATATATAATGAAAACCCATAAATTGAAAATTCACAAAAACGTGGAAAAACGGCAAAATATTGCCTAGTTCGATTATATTTTGTTTAAATCACACAGAGGAAAAGGGGATGATAAACGTCAAAATATTGCTAAATTCGATGATTTTTCGTACGAAACAAAATGCAAGAAAACTTGCTTAAAATGCAATATTATGCGAAATTCTGAGATTTGAAAGCCAAATCACATATCGTGATACTACATGAAATAGTATCGAAATATTGGAAAAAATGAATATATTTACGTATTATCAAACTACATGAAAAACGTGAAAAAAGTCACTATTTTACCATATTTGAGGATTTTAACTTCAAATCATAGAGCGAGGTTTCGTATTATTTAGATCCAAGAAAAGACATATGACAATGTTGTTTCCAATACAAATCATAAAAAACAATGTGTTTTCATTAGAATGAACTAAAATGTTGTTGATTTTCCGTTTATATTACCGCTGGAAGATGTACACGTAAAACAGCTCTAATCCGGCTGAAACGTCGATATATGCAATAAAAACCGAACTTCTCCCCTTTTCAATATCTTACTCAGTATTTTAACGAGAATCAAATAGATGGTTGAAAATGAAGTATTTAAGGGTATTATCTAATCAATTATGTGTTTGCATAATTTTTATCGTATATATAATGAAAACCCATAAATTGAAAATTCACAAAAACGTGGAAAAACGGCAAAATATTGCCTAGTTCAATTATATTTTGTTTAAATCACACAGAGGAAAAGGGGATGATAAACGTCAAAATATTGCTAAATTCGATGATTTTTCGTACGAAACAAAATGCAAGAAAACTTGCTTAAAATGCGAAATTCTGAGATTTGAAAGCCAAATCACATATCGTGATACTACATGAAATAATATCGAAATATTGGTAAAAATGAATATATTTACGTATTATGAAACTACATGAAAAACGTCAAAAAAGTCACTATTTTACCATATTTAAGGATTTTAACTTCAAAACATAGAGCGAGGTTCCGGATTATTTAGATCCAAGAAAATGTTGTTTCCAATACAAATGATAAAACCAATGTGTTTTCATTAGAATTAACTGAAATGTTCCTTATTTTCCGTTTATATTACCGACGGAAGATGTACGCGAAAACATCTCTATTCCGGCTTAAACGTCGATATATGCAATAAAAACAGAACTTCTCCCCTTTTCAATATCTTACAATTAATCTTTCAATATTTCAATATTTTAACGAGAAACAAATAGATGATTGAAAATGAAGTATTTAAGGTTATTATCTAATAAATTATGTGTTTGCATCATTTTTATCGTATATATAATGAATATACCATAGACTGAAAATTCACAAAAACAAGGAAAAACGGCAAAACATTGCCTAATTCGATGATATTTTGTTTAAATCACACAGAGGAAAAGGGGATGGTAAACGTCAAAATATTGCTAAATTCGATGATTTTTAGTACGAAACAAAATGCAAGAAAACTTGCTTAAAATGCAATATTATGCGACATTCTGAGATTTGAAGGCCAAATCACATATCGTGATACTACATGAAATAGTATCGAAATATTGGTAAAAATGAATATATTTACGTATTATCAAACTACATGAAAAACATGAAAAAAGTCACTATTTTACCATATTTGAGGATGTTAACTTCAAATCATAGAGCGAGGTTTCGTATTATTTAGATCCAAGAAAAGACATATGACAATGTTGTTTCCAATACAAATGATAAAAAACAATGTGTTTTCATTAGAATGAACTAAAATGTTGTTGATTTTCCGTTTATATTACCGATGGAAGATGTACACGTAAAACCGCTCTAATCCGGCTGAAACGTCGATATATGCAATAAAAACCGAACTTTTCCCCTTTTCAAAATCTTATTCAGTATTTTAACGTGAAACAAATAGATGGTTGAAAATGAAGTATTTAAGGTTATTATCTAATCAATTATGTGTTTGCATCATTTTTATCGTATATATAATGAATTAATACCCATAGACTGAAAATTCAGAAAAACGTGGAAAAACTGCAAAATATTGCCTAATTCTATGATATTTTGTTTAAATCATATGAAGGAAAAGGGGGATGATAAACGTTAAAATATTGCTAAATTCGATGATTTTTCCTACGAAACAAAATGCAAGAAAACTTGCTTAAAATGAAATATTAGGCGAAATTCTGAGATTTGAAAGCCAAATCACATATCGTGATACTACATGAAATAGTGTCGAAATATTGGTAAAATGGAATATATTTACGTATTATCAAACTATATGAAAAACTTGAAAAAAGTCACTATTTTACCATATTTGAGGATTTTAACTTCAAATCATAGAGCGAGGTTTCGTATTATTTAGATCCAAGAAAAGACATATGACAATGTTGTTTCCAATACAAATGATAAAAAAACAATGTGTTTTCATTAGAATGAACTAAAATGTTGTTGATTTTCCGTTTATATTACCGATGGAAGATGTACACGTAAAACAGCTCTAATCCGGCTGAAACGTCGATATATGCAATAAAAACCGAACTTCTCTACTTTTCAATATCTTACTCAGTATTTTAACGAGAAACAAATAGATGGTTGAAAATGAAGTATTTAAGGTTATTATCTAATCAATTATGTGTTTGCATCATTTTTATCGTATATATAATGAAAACCCATAAATTGAAAATTCACAAAAACGTGGAAAAACGGCAAAATATTGCCTAATTCGATTATATTTTGTTTAAATCTCACAGAGGAAAAGGGGATGATAAACGTCAAAATATTGCTAAATTCGATGATTTTTCTTACGAAACAAAATGCAAGAAAACTTGACTAAAATTCAATATTAAGCGACATTCTGAGATTTGAAGGCCAAATTACATATCGTGATACTACATGAAGTAGTATCGAAATATTAATAAAAATGAATATATTTACGTAATATCAAATTACATGATTAACGTGAAGAGGTCACTATTTTACCATATTTGAGGATTTTATTTTCAAATCATAGAGCGAGGTTTCGTATTATTTAGATCCAAGAAAAGACATATGACAATGTTGTTTCCAATACAAAAGATAAAAAACAATGTGTTTTCATTAGAATGAACTAAAATGTTGTTGATTTTCCGTTTATATTACCGATGAAAGATGTACACGTTAAACCGCTCTAATCAGGCTGAAACGTCGATATATGCAATAAAAACCGAACTTCTCCCCTTTTCAATATCTTACTCAGTATTTTAACGAGAAACAAATAGATGGTTGAAAATGAAGTATTTAGGTTATTATCTAATCAATTATGTGTTTGCATCATTTTTATCGTATATATAATGAATTAATACCCATAGACTGAAAATTCACAAAAACGTGGAAAAACTGCAAAATATTGCCTAATTCGATGATATTTTGTTTAAATCATATGAAGGAAAAGGGGGATGATAAACGTCAAAATATTGCTAAATTCGATGATTTTTCGTACGAAACAAAATGCAAGAAAACTTGCTTAAAATGCAATATTAGGCGAAATTCTGAGATTTGAAAGCCAAATCACATATCGTGATACTACATGAAATAGTGTCGAAATATTGGTAAAAATGAATATATTTACGTATTATCAAACTACATGAAAAACGTGAAAAAAGTCACTATTTTACCATATTTGAGGATTTTAACTTCAAATCATAGAGCGAGGTTTCGTATTATTTAGATCCAAGAAAAGACATATGACAATGTTGTTTCCAATACAAATAATAAAAAACAATGTGTTTTCATTAGAATGAACTAAAATGTTGTTGATTTTCCGTTTATATTACCGATGGAAGATGTACACGTAAAACAGCTCTAATCCGGCTGAAACGTCGATATATGCAATAAAAACCGAACTTCTCCCCTTTTCAATATCTTACTCAGTATTTTAACGAGAATCAAATAGATGGTTGAAAATGAAGTATTTAAGGGTATTATCTAATCAATTATGTGTTTGCATAATTTTTATCGTATATATAATGAAAACCCATAAATTGAAAATTCACAAAAACGTGGAAAAACGGCAAAATATTGCCTAGTTCGATTATATTTTGTTTAAATCACACAGAGGAAAAGGGGATGATAAACGTCAAAATATTGCTAAATTCGATGATTTTTCGTACGAAACAAAATGCAAGAAACTTGCTTAAAATGCAATATTATGCGAAATTCTGAGATTTGAAAGCCAAATCACATATCGTCATACTACATGAAATAGTATCGAAATATTGGTAAAAATGAATATATTTACGTATTATCAAACTACGTGAAAAACGTCAAAAAAGTCACTATTTTACCATATTTAAGGATTTTAACTTCAAAACATAGAGCGAGGTTTCGGATTATTTAGATCCAAGAAAAGACATATGACAATGTTGTTTCCAATACAAATGAAAAAAAAACAATGTGTTTTCATTAGAATGAACTAAAATGTTGTTGATTTTCCGTTTATATTACCGATGGAAGATGTACACGTAAAACAGCTCTAATCCGGCTGAAACGTCGATATATGCAATAAAAACCGAACTTCTCCTCTTTTCAATATCTTACTCAGTATTTTAACGAGAAACAAATAGATGGTTGAAAATGAAGTATTTAAGGTTATTATCTAATCAATTATGTGTTTGCATCATTTTTATCGTATATATAATGAAAACCCATAAATTGAAAATTCACAAAAACGTGGAAAAACGGCAAAATATTGCCTAATTCAATTATATTTTGTTTAAATCTCACAGAGGAAAAGGGGATGATAAACGTCAAAATATTGCTAAATTCGATGATTTTTCTTACGAAACAAAATGCAAGAAAACTTGACTAAAATTCAATATTAAGCGACATTCTGAGATTTGAAGGCCAAATCACATATCGTGATACTACATAAAGTAGTATCGAAATATTGGTAAAAATGAATATATTTACGTAATATCAAATTACATGATTAACGTGAAGAGGTCACTATTTTACCATATTTGAGGATTTTATTTTCAAATCATAGAGCGAGGTTTCGTATTATTTAGATCCAAGAAAAGACATATGACAATGTTGTTTCCAATACAAATGATAAAAAACAATGTGTTTTCATTAGAATGAACTAAAATATTGTTGATTTTCCGTTTATATTACCGATGAAAGATGTACACGTTAAACCGCTCTAATCCCGCTGAAACGTCGATATATGCAATAAAAACCGAACTTCTCCCCTTTTCAATATCTTACTCAGTATTTTAACGAGAAACAAATAGATGGTTGAAAATGAAGTATTTAGGTTATTATCTAATCAATTATGTGTTTGCATCATTTTTATCGTATATATAATGAATTAATACCCATAGACTGAAAATTCACAAAAACGTGGAAAAACTGCAAAATATTGCCTAATTCGATGATATTTTGTTTAAATCATATGAAGGAAAAGGGGGATGATAAACGTCAAAATATTGCTAAATTCGATGATTTTTCGTACGAAACAAAATGCAAGAAAACTTGCTTAAAATGCAATATTAGGCGAAATTCTGAGATTTGAAAGCCAAATCACATATCGTGATACTACATGAAATAGTGTCGAAATATTGGTAAAAATGAATATATTTACGTATTATCAAACTACATGAAAAACGTGAAAAAAGTCACTATTTTACCATATTTGAGGATTTTAACTTCAAATCATAGAGCGAGGTTTCGTATTATTTAGATCCAAGAAAAGACATGACAATGTTGTTTCCAATACAAATCATAAAAAACAATGTGTTTTCATTAGAATGAACTAAAATGTTGTTGATTTTCCGTTTATATTACCGATGGAAGATGTACACGTAAAACAGCTCTAATCCGGCTGAAACGTCGATATATGCAATAAAAACCGAACTTCTCCCCTTTTCAATATCTTACTCAGTATTTTAACGAGAATCAAATAGATGGTTGAAAATGAAGTATTTAAGGGTATTATCTAATCAATTATGTGTTTGCATAATTTGTATCGTATATATAATGAAAACCCATAAATTGAAAATTCACAAAAACGTGGAAAAACGGCAAAATATTGCCTAGTTCGATTATATTTTGTTTAAATCACACAGAGGAAAAGGGGATGATAAACGTCAAAATATTGCTAAATTCGATGATTTTTCGTACGAAACAAAATGCAAGAAACTTGCTTAAAATGCAATATTATGCGAAATTCTGAGATTTGAAAGACAAATCACATATCGTCATACTACATGAAATAGTACCGAAATATTGGTAAAAATGAATATATTTACGTATTATCAAACTACATGAAAAACGTCAAAAACGTCACTATTTTACCATATTTAAGGATTTTAACTTCAAAACATAGAGCGAGGTTTCGGATTATTTAGATCCAAGAAAAGACATATGACAATGTTGTTTCCAATACAAATGATAAAACCAATGTGTTTTCATTAGAATTAACTAAAATATTTCGGATTTTCCGTTTATATTACCAACGGAAGATGTACACGAAAACATCTCTATTCCGGCTGAAACGTCAATATATGCAATAAAAACAGAACTTCTCCCCTTTTCAATATCTTACACTTAATCTTTCAATATTTCAATATTTTAACGAGAAACAAATAGATGATTGAAAATGAAGTATTTAAGGTTATTATCTAATAAATTATGTGTTTGCATCATTTTTATCGTATATATAATGAATATACCATAGACTGAAAATTCACAAAAACAAGGAAAAACGGCAAAATATTGCCTAATTCGATGATATTTTGTTTAAATCACACAGAGGAAAAGGGGATGGTAAACGTCAAAATATTGCTAAATTCGATGATTTTTAGTACGAAACAAAATGCAAGAAAACTTGCTTAAAATGCAATATTATGCGACATTCTGAGATTTGAAGGCCAAATCACATATCGTGATACTACATGAAATAGTATCGAAATATTGGTAAAAATGAATATATTTACGTATTATCAAACTACATGAAAAACGTGAAAAAAGTCACTATTTTACCATATTTGAGGATTTTAACTTCAAATCATAGAGCGAGGTTTCGTATTATTTAGATCCAAGAAAAGACATATGACAATGTTGTTTCCAATACAAATGATAAAAAACAATGTGTTTTCATTAGAATGAACTAAAATGTTGTTGATTTTCCGTTTATATTACCGATGGAAGATGTACACGTAAAACCGCTCTAATCCTTCTGAAACGTCGATATATGCAATAAAAACCGAACTTTTCCCCTTTTCAAAATCTTACTCAGTATTTTAACGTGAAACAAATAGATGGTTGAAAATGAAGTATTTAAGGTTATTATCTAATCAATTATGTGTTTGCATCATTTTTATCGTATATATAATGAAAACCCATAAACTGAAAATTCACAAAAACGTGGAAAAACGGCAAAATATTGCCTAATTCGATTATATTTTGTTTAAATCACACAGGGGAAAAGGGGATGATAAACGTCAAAATATTGCTAAATTCGATGATTTTTCTTACGAAACAAAATGCAAGAAAACTTGACTAAAATTCAATATTAAGCGACATTCTGAGATTTGAAGGCCAAATCACATATCGTGATACTACATAAAGTAGTATCGAAATATTGGTAAAAATGAATATATTTACGTAATATCAAATTACATGATTAACGTGAAGAGGTCACTATTTTACCATATTTGAGGATTTTATTTTCAAATCATAGAGCGAGGTTTCGTATTATTTAGATCCAAGAAAAGACATATGACAATGTTGTTTCCAATACAAATGATAAAAAACAATGTGTTTTCATTAGAATGAACTAAAATATTGTTGATTTTCCGTTTATATTACCGATGAAAGATGTACACGTTAAACCGCTCTAATCCGGCTGAAACGTCGATATATGCAATAAAAACCGAACTTCTCCCCTTTTCAATATCTTACTCAGTATTTTAACGAGAAACAAATAGATGGTTGAAAATGAAGTATTTAGGTTATTATCTAATCAATTATGTGTTTGCATCATTTTTATCGTATATATAATGAATTAATACCCATAGACTGAAAATTCACAAAAACGTGGAAAAACTGCAAAATATTGCCTAATTCGATGATATTTTGTTTAAATCATATGAAGGAAAAGGGGGATGATAAACGTCAAAATATTGCTAAATTCGATGATTTTTCGTACGAAACAAAATGCAAGAAAACTTGCTTAAAATGCAATATTAGGCGAAATTCTGAGATTTGAAAGCCAAATCACATATCGTGATACTACATGAAATAGTGTCGAAATATTGGTAAAAATGAATATATTTACGTATTATCAAACTACATGAAAAACGTGAAAAAAGTCACTATTTTACCATATTTGAGGATTTTAACTTCAAATCATAGAGCGAGGTTTCGTATTATTTAGATCCAAGAAAAGACATATGACAATGTTGTTTCCAATACAAATCATAAAAAACAATGTGTTTTCATTAGAATGAACTAAAATGTTGTTGATTTTCCGTTTATATTACCGATGGAAGATGTACACGTAAAACAGCTCTAATCCGGCTGAAACGTCGATATATGCAATAAAAACCGAACTTCTCCCCTTTTCAATATCTTACTCAGTATTTTAACGAGAATCAAATAGATGGTTGAAAATGAAGTATTTAAGGGTATTATCTAATCAATTATGTGTTTGCATAATTTGTATCGTATATATAATGAAAACCCATAAATTGAAAATTCACAAAAACGTGGAAAAACGGCAAAATATTGCCTAGTTCGATTATATTTTGTTTAAATCACACAGAGGAAAAGGGGATGATAAACGTCAAAATATTGCTAAATTCGATGATTTTTCGTACGAAACAAAATGCAAGAAACTTGCTTAAAATGCAATATTATGCGAAATTCTGAGATTTGAAAGACAAATCATATATCGTCATACTACATGAAATAGTACCGAAATATTGGTAAAAATGAATATATTTACGTATTATCAAACTACATGAAAAACGTCAAAAACGTCACTATTTTACCATATTTAAGGATTTTAACTTCAAAACATAGAGCGAGGTTTCGGATTATTTAGATCCAAGAAAAGACATATGACAATGTTGTTTCCAATACAAATGATAAAACCAATGTGTTTTCATTAGAATTAACTAAAATATTTCGGATTTTCCGTTTATATTACCAACGGAAGATGTACACGAAAACATCTCTATTCCGGCTGAAACGTCAATATATGCAATAAAAACAGAACTTCTCCCCTTTTCAATATCTTACACTTAATCTTTCAATATTTCAATATTTTAACGAGAAACAAATAGATGATTGAAAATGAAGTATTTAAGGTTATTATCTAATAAATTATGTGTTTGCATCATTTTTATCGTATATATAATGAATATACCATAGACTGAAAATTCACAAAAACAAGGAAAAACGGCAAAATATTGCCTAATTCGATGATATTTTGTTTAAATCACACAGAGGAAAAGGGGATGGTAAACGTCAAAATATTGCTAAATTCGATGATTTTTAGTACGAAACAAAATGCAAGAAAACTTGCTTAAAATGCAATATTATGCGACATTCTGAGATTTGAAGGCCAAATCACATATCGTGATACTACATGAAATAGTATCGAAATATTGGTAAAAATGAATATATTTACGTATTATCAAACTACATGAAAAACGTGAAAAAAGTCACTATTTTACCATATTTGAGGATTTTAACTTCAAATCATAGAGCGAGGTTTCGTATTATTTAGATCCAAGAAAAGACATATGACAATGTTGTTTCCAATACAAATGATAAAAAACAATGTGTTTTCATTAGAATGAACTAAAATGTTGTTGATTTTCCGTTTATATTACCGATGGAAGATGTACACGTAAAACCGCTCTAATCCTTCTGAAACGTCGATATATGCAATAAAAACCGAACTTTTCCCCTTTTCAAAATCTTACTCAGTATTTTAACGTGAAACAAATAGATGGTTGAAAATGAAGTATTTAAGGTTATTATCTAATCAATTATGTGTTTGCATCATTTTTATCGTATATATAATGAAAACCCATAAACTGAAAATTCACAAAAACGTGGAAAAACGGCAAAATATTGCCTAATTCGATTATATTTTGTTTAAATCACACAGGGGAAAAGGGGATGATAAACGTCAAAATATTGCTAAATTCGATGATTTTTCTTACGAAACAAAATGCAAGAAAACTTGACTAAAATTCAATATTAAGCGACATTCTGAGATTTGAAGGCCAAATCACATATCGTGATACTACATGAAGTAGTATCGAAATATTGGTAAAAATGAATATATTTACGTAATATCAAATTACATGATTAACGTGAAGAGGTCACTATTTTACCATATTTGAGGATTTTATTTTCAAATCATAGAGCGAGGTTTCGTATTATTTAGATCCAAGAAAAGACATATGACAATGTTGTTTCCAATACAAATGATAAAAAACAATGTGTTTTCATTAGAATGAACTAAAATGTTGTTGATTTTCCGTTTATATTACCGATGAAAGATGTACACGTTAAACCGCTCTAATCCGGCTGAAACGTCGATATATGCAATAAAAACCGAACTTCTCCCCTTTTCAATATCTTACTCAGTATTTTAACGAGAAACAAATAGATGGTTGAAAATGAAGTATTTAGGTTATTATCTAATCAATTATGTGTTTGCATCATTTTTATCGTATATATAATGAATTAATACCCATAGACTGAAAATTCACAAAAACGTGGAAAAACTGCAAAATATTGCCTAATTCGATGATATTTTGTTTAAATCATATGAAGGAAAAGGGGGATGATAAACGTCAAAATATTGCTAAATTCGATGATTTTTCGTACGAAACAAAATGCAAGAAAACTTGCTTAAAATGCAATATTAGGCGAAATTCTGAGATTTGAAAGCCAAATCACATATCGTGATACTACATGAAATAGTGTCGAAATATTGGTAAAAATGAATATATTTACGTATTATCAAACTACATGAAAAACGTGAAAAAAGTCACTATTTTACCATATTTGAGGATTTTAACTTCAAATCATAGAGCGAGGTTTCGTATTATTTAGATCCAAGAAAAGACATATGACAATGTTGTTTCCAATACAAATCATAAAAAACAATGTGTTTTCATTAGAATGAACTAAAATGTTGTTGATTTTCCGTTTATATTACCGATGGAAGATGTACACGTAAAACAGCTCTAATCCGGCTGAAACGTCGATATATGCAATAAAAACCGAACTTCTCCCCTTTTCAATATCTTACTCAGTATTTTAACGAGAATCAAATAGATGGTTGAAAATGAAGTATTTAAGGGTATTATCTAATCAATTATGTGTTTGCATAATTTGTATCGTATATATAATGAAAACCCATAAATTGAAAATTCACAAAAACGTGGAAAAACGGCAAAATATTGCCTAGTTCGATTATATTTTGTTTAAATCACACAGAGGAAAAGGGGATGATAAACGTCAAAATATTGCTAAATTCGATGATTTTTCGTACGAAACAAAATGCAAGAAACTTGCTTAAAATGCAATATTATGCGAAATTCTGAGATTTGAAAGACAAATCACATATCGTCATACTACATGAAATAGTATCGAAATATTGGTAAAAATGAATATATTTACGTATTATCAAACTACATGAAAAACGTCAAAAACGTCACTATTTTACCATATTTAAGGATTTTAACTTCAAAACATAGAGCGAGGTTTCGGATTATTTAGATCCAAGAAAAGACATATGACAATGTTGTTTCCAATACAAATGATAAAACCAATGTGTTTTCATTAGAATTAACTAAAATATTTCGGATTTTCCGTTTATATTACCAACGGAAGATGTACACGAAAACATCTCTATTCCGGCTGAAACGTCAATATATGCAATAAAAACAGAACTTCTCCCCTTTTCAATATCTTACACTTAATCTTTCAATATTTCAATATTTTAACGAGAAACAAATAGATGATTGAAAATGAAGTATTTAAGGTTATTATCTAATAAATTATGTGTTTGCATCATTTTTATCGTATATATAATGAATATACCATAGACTGAAAATTCACAAAAACAAGGAAAAACGGCAAAATATTGCCTAATTCGATGATATTTTGTTTAAATCACACAGAGGAAAAGGGGATGGTAAACGTCAAAATATTGCTAAATTCGATGATTTTTAGTACGAAACAAAATGCAAGAAAACTTGCTTAAAATGCAATATTATGCGACATTCTGAGATTTGAAGGCCAAATCACATATCGTGATACTACATGAAATAGTATCGAAATATTGGTAAAAATGAATATATTTACGTATTATCAAACTACATGAAAAACGTGAAAAAAGTCACTATTTTACCATATTTGAGGATTTTAACTTCAAATCATAGAGCGAGGTTTCGTATTATTTAGATCCAAGAAAAGACATATGACAATGTTGTTTCCAATACAAATGATAAAAAACAATGTGTTTTCATTAGAATGAACTAAAATGTTGTTGATTTTCCGTTTATATTACCGATGGAAGATGTACACGTAAAACCGCTCTAATCCTTCTGAAACGTCGATATATGCAATAAAAACCGAACTTTTCCCCTTTTCAAAATCTTACTCAGTATTTTAACGTGAAACCAATAGATGGTTGAAAATGAAGTATTTAAGGTTATTATCTAATCAATTATGTGTTTGCATCATTTTTATCGTATATATAATGAAAACCCATAAACTGAAAATTCACAAAAACGTGGAAAAACGGCAAAATATTGCCTAATTCGATTATATTTTGTTTAAATCACACAGGGGAAAAGGGGATGATAAACGTCAAAATATTGCTAAATTCGATGATTTTTCTTACGAAACAAAATGCAAGAAAACTTGACTAAAATTCAATATTAAGCGACATTCTGAGATTTGAAGGCCAAATCACATATCGTGATACTACATGAAGTAGTATCGAAATATTGGTAAAAATGAATATATTTACGTAATATCAAATTACATGATTAACGTGAAGAGGTCACTATTTTACCATATTTGAGGATTTTATTTTCAAATCATAGAGCGAGGTTTCGTATTATTTAGATCCAAGAAAAGACATATGACAATGTTGTTTCCAATACAAATGATAAAAAACAATGTGTTTTAATTAGAATGAACTAAAATGTTGTTGATTTCCGTTTATATTACCGATGAAAGATGTACACGTTAAACCGCTCTAATCCGGCTGAAACGTCGATATATGCAATAAAACCGAACTTCTCCCCTTTTCAATATCTTACTCAGTATTTTAACGAATAAACAAATAGATGGTTGAAAATGAAGTATTTAAGGTTATTATCTAATCAATTATGTGTTTGCATCATTTTTATCGTATATATAATGAATTAATACCCATAGACTGAAAATTCACAAAAACGTGGAAAAACTGCAAAATATTGCCTAATTCGATGATATTTTGTTTAAATCATATGAAGGAAAAGGGGGATGATGAACGTCAAAATATTGCTAAATTCGATGATTTTTCGTACGAAACAAAATGCAAGAAAACTTGCTTAAAATGCAATATTAGGCGAAATTCTGAGATTTGAAAGCCAAATCACATATCGTGATACTACATGAAATAGTGTCGAAATATTGGTAAAAATGAATATATTTACGTATTATCAAACTACATGAAAAACGTGAAAAAAGTCACTATTTTACCATATTTGAGGATTTTAACTTCAAATCATAGAGCGAGGTTTCGTATTATTTAGATCCAAGAAAAGACATATGACAATGTTGTTTCCAATACAAATCATAAAAAAACAATGTGTTTTCATTAGAATGAACTAAAATGTTGTTGATTTTCCGTTTATATTACCGATGGAAGATGTACACTGTTGGGGTTTCACCTCTCTATTATTCTCTACCCTTACTCTGGGGTGAGCAATAGTTACGCTCAAGGTAACTCACCGTTGCCCTGCGGGTCTTCCCTCGATCCTCACGGCGCCACTGCACGCCAGGAGAGTCTCCCAGTCAATCTTAACGGCCTCTTATTAAGAAAGAGTGAGAACACGACTCGATCACATCGACCGTCGTGTGCCCTCCCCAACAATAGGGCTCTACGGTTAATCACAAAGTCGCCAATTGGTGTTTAAGGTGGCCAATAACACCATCAGTGGACTGGTGTATTCAGTGGTAGCCTTGGTAAGGTCACACTCAAAGATCAGGAATCAGGCAGGTACTTGTTGTTATCACTCTATATTTACCAGTATAATATAGCCACAAGATCAATGGAGGGGATGATAAAAACCAAAGAGAGTTTTGTATTTTACTTAAAATGTATGAAAGATGTCACAAAGCCAAACAATAATCAATAAATCAACTGATCCTGACTCGGCCGGTAATTCCCACGGATATTATGCGACCGCTAGAAGGCAACACTCTCCCCTCCTCATCAAGTGTCAAGAACAGCTGATCGCAATGGACTCTCCGCGCGAAATTTGCTTGTTTGCTAGATTCACGCGCTCGGTTTCTTTAAATTCTCCAATATTACTAGAAACTCGCACACTCGATATTGGCACAAATAATCCGAATTACTTAGTTACACTGTACTCAGGCTCAAACAGTCTTTTCTACAATCAATTCTACAATGATTCACTGTAATGGTCTTACACTGTTATTTATCCAACAATATATTATGAAATATTAGCACGGGAGTTTTCAGTACTTTCTCTCGTGGGCGATAACGCAATAATTCACTGTACTCACAAATGATTATTCACTGAATGAACATAGACATATATATGGTATATAAATCAATCATCAATACATGGAAAATAAATAGTTTCTGGGCACATAGCCTAACCTCCACATACTGGCATAATCTTATATATAATTTACCACTATATGTTCATATCAAAATCTATAGAAAGATATACACAACACAGTAAATTTATCACTGGTTCCTGGTGCCTGTACACACCAATAATCAACATAAATAATACAAGTACTCTTGATAGTACTGTCTAGCACCCTGGTGCTTTACCGTGACATAGGTGAGACTTGCTCACGACATATAAAATCTTCAGGCTAGATAATATAGCCAAATAATATAGCTCACTAAAGGGGAATGGGGAGGGAACTAGAACCACCTACTTCACCCTATCCTCCGATGAGAGTCGAGATGTAGCTCCTGGTCCTCGTGTCGGGAACGCCCCCACACTACACGTCGTCGTGTCCTACCAGAGCCTCTCGTCGTCCCACCGTTTAGCGCGTCGTCTCCGTGCCTCCTCACTGCAGGTCCGTCCTCCTCCTTGACTTCTTGAAGGTTGGAGACGGTCTCCTGGCCGTCGTCTTCTCCCAGCAACGGCTGTCGCCTACGTCTCAGCTACAGTCGTATGTTTCCCCAAATAGTCCTCTCTTCCTCAGCTACCCAGTGGCTCTGTCAGCCACTACGCTGTCACAAACTGGTGAATTGCCACAGACGTCAATATACGTCACTGCACGGCTTCACTGCTACTGGCACAGTACCTGACTGGAGCACTTGTTGCTCAAATAACCGTCAATTCCCTCTTCTGGTTCAACACATGAACTAGGGAAGACTTCTCAGAGTACTGGCGGACTTCAGGTGACGCGTAAATCCACGGTAGTGGGAAACAGCTGTCCGACAGACAGGACCACTCGTCGCACGTCCGACCTCTATGACGTGTCGTGTCATAGAGGCGCTGGCGCCTCTATGACACTGACAAGTGTCAGTGTCAGTTCATAGTGTCTATGACACTATGAACTGCTGGCGCCAGAGTGGCGCGCGGCCCGGACCCCCTTCCATCGTGACGTCACTTTCGCTAAGGGAAGTTTTCATTGGCTCCTGGTGCCACATTGCTGTCGGTGACCAATCCGGTGCCACTGACGTCACACGGTTTTGGCGGGAGATCAGAGAGGCCAGCGCCATCTTGGCTCCCTAAAGGGCCTAAACCACAGGCCAAAATATTACTATTTCACAAATTTCTCGGCTCTCCGAGAACACTTCACTCTCTCCCATATATCAAATTGTAGCCTGCAACGTAGAGAACGCTTGGGAAAAGCAGACATGACTCTTACTGCAGGCGTGGGAGAATTATAAGGGGGGGAACTCCGTCACAACACGTAAAACAGATCTAATCCGGCTGAAACGTCGATATATGCAATAAAAACCGAACTTCGCCCCTTTTCAATATCTTACTCAGTATTTTAACGAGAATCAAATAGATGGTTGAAAATGAAGTATTTAAGGGTATTATCTAATCAATTATGTGTTTGCATAATTTTTATCGTATATATAATGAAAACCCATAAATTGAAAATTCACAAAAACGTGGAAAAACGGCAAAATATTGCCTAGTTCGATTATATTTTGTTTAAATCACACAGAGGAAAAGGGGATGATAAACGTCAAAATATTGCTAAATTCGATGATTTTTCGTACGAAACAAAATGCAAGAAAACTTGCTTAAAATGCAATATTATGCGACATTCTGAGATTTGAAGGCCAAATCACATATCGTGATACTACATGAAATAGTATCGAAATATTGGTAAAAATGAATATATTTACGTATTATCAAACTACATGAAAAACGTGAAAAAAGTCACTATTTTACCATATTTGAGGATTTTAACTTCAAATCATAGAGCGAGGTTTCGTATTATTTAGATCCAAGAAAAGACATATGACAATGTTGTTTCCAATACAAATGATAAAAAACAATGTGTTTTCATTAGAATGAACTAAAATGTTGTTGATTTTCCGTTTATATTACCGATGGAAGATGTACACATAAAACCGCTCTAATCCAGCTGAAACGTCGATATATGCAATAAAAACCGAACTTTTCCCCTTTTCAAAATCTTATTCAGTATTTTAACGTGAAACAAATAGATGGTTGAAAATGAAGTATTTAAGGTTATTATCTAATCAATTATGTGTTTGCATCATTTTTATCGTATATATAATGAAAACACATAAACTGAAAATTCACAAAAACGTGGAAAAACGGCAAAATATTGCCTAATTCGATTATATTTTGTTTAAATCACACAGAGGAAAAAGGGATGATAAACGTCAAAATCTTGCTAAATTCGATGATTTTTCTTACGAAACAAAATGCAAGAAAACTTGCTTAAAATTCAATATTATGCGACATTCTGAGATTTGAAGGCCAAATCACATATCGTGATACTACATGAAATAGTATCGAAATATTGGTAAAAATGAATATATTTACGTAATATCAAACTACATGATTAACGTGAAAAAGTCACTAGTTTTTCAGAAATGAGGATTTTAACTTCAAATCATAGAGCGAGGAGAAAAGACATATGCCAATGTTGTTTCCAATACAAATTATAAAAAACACTGTGTTTTCATTAGAATGAACTAAAATGTTGTTGATTTTCCGTTTATATTACCGATGAAAGATGTACACGTAAAACCGCTCTAATCCGGCTGAAACGTCGATATATGCAATAAAAACCGAACTTCTCCCCTTTTCAATATCTTACTCAGTATTTTAACGAGAAAAAAATAGATGGTTGAAAATGAAGTATTTAAGGTTATTATCTAATCAATTATGTGTTTGCATCATTTTTATCGTATATATAATGAATTAATACCCATAGACTGTAAATTCACAAAAACGTGGATAAACTGCAAAATATTGCCTAATTCGATGATATTTTGTTTAAATCATATGAAGGAAAAGGGGGATGATAAACGTCAAAATATTGCTAAATTCGATGATTTTTCGTACGAAACAAAATGCAAGAAAACTTGCTTAAAATGCAATATTAGGCGAAATTCTGAGATTTGAAAGCCAAATCACATATCGTGATACTACATGAAATAGTGTCGAAATATTGGTAAAAATGAATATATTTACGTATTATCAAACTACATGAAAAACGTGAAAAAAGTCACTATTTTACCATATTTGAGGATTTTAACTTCAAATCATAGAGCGAGGTTTCGTATTATTTAGATCCAAGAAAAGACATATGACAATGTTGTTTCCAATACAAATGATAAAAAAACAATGTGTTTTCATTAGAATGAACTAAAATGTTGTTGATTTTCCGTTTATATTACCGATGGAAGATGTACACGTAAAACAGCTCTAATCCGGCTGAAACGTCGATATATGCAATAAAAACCGAACTTCTCCCCTTTTCAATATCTTACTCAGTATTTTAACGAGAATCAAATAGATGGTGGAAAATGAAGTATTTAAGGGTATTATCTAATCAATTATGTGTTTGCATAATTTTTATCGTATATATAATGAAAACCCATAAATTGAAAATTCACAAAAACGTGGAAAAACGGCAAAATATTGCCTAGTCCGATTATATTTTGTTTAAATCACACAGAGGAAAAGGGGATGATAAACGTCAAAATATTGCTAAATTCGATGATTTTTCGTACGAAACAAAATGCAAGAAAACTTGCTTAAAATGCAATATTATGCGAAATTCTGAGATTTGAAAGCCAAATCACATTTCGTGATACTACATGAAATAGTATCGAAATATTGGTAAAAATGAATATATTTACGTATTATCAAACTACATGAAAAACGTCAAAAAAGTCACTATTTTACCATATTTAAGGATTTTAACTTCAAAACATCGAGCGAGGTTCCGTATTATTTAGATCCAAGAAAATGTTGTTTCAAATACAAATGATAAAACCAATGTGTTTTCATTAGAATTAACTAAAATGTTCCTGATTTTCCGTTTATATTACCGACGGAAGATGTACACGAAAACATCTCTATTCCGGCTGAAACGTCGATATATGCAATAAAAACAGAACTTCTCCCCTTTTCAATATCTTACAATTAATCTTTCAATATTTCAATATTTTAACGAAAAACAAATAGATGATTGAAAATGAAGTATTTAAGGTTATTATCTAATCAATTATGTGTTTGCATCATTTTTATCGTATATATAATGAATATACCATAGACTGAAAATTCACAAAAACAAGGAAAAACGGCAAAATATTGCCTAATTCGATGATATTTTGTTTAAATCACACAGAGGAAAAGGGGATGGTAAACGTCAAAATATTGCTAAATTCGATGATTTTTAGTAGGAAACAAAATGCAAGAAAACTTGCTTAAAATGCAATATTATGCGACATTCTGAGATTTGAAGGCCAAATCACATATCGTGATACTACATGAAATAGTATCGAAATATTGGTAAAAATGAATATATTTACGTATTATCAAACTACATGAAAAACGTGAAAAAAGTCACTATTTTACCATATTTGAGGATTTTAACTTCAAATCATAGAGCGAGGTTTCGTATTATTTAGATCCAAGAAAAGACATATGACAATGTTGTTTCCAATACAAATGATAAAAAACAATGTGTTTTCATTAGAATGAACTAAAATGTTGTTGATTTTCCGTTTATATTACCGATGGAAGATGTACACATAAAACCGCTCTAATCCAGCTGAAACGTCGATATATGCAATAAAAACCGAACTTTTCCCCTTTTCAAAATCTTATTCAGTATTTTAACGTGAAACAAATAGATGGTTGAAAATTAAGTATTTAAGGTTATTATCTAATCAATTATGTGTTTGCATCATTTTTATCGTATATATAATGAAAACACATAAACTGAAAATTCACAAAAACGTGGAAAAACGGCAAAATATTGCCTAATTCGATTATATTTTGTTTAAATCACACAGAGGAAAAAGGGATGATAAACGTCAAAATCTTGCTAAATTCGATGATTTTTCTTACGAAACAAAATGCAAGAAAACTTGCTTAAAATTCAATATTATGCGACATTCTGAGATTTGAAGGCCAAATCACATATCGTGATACTACATGAAATAGTATCGAAATATTGGTAAAAATGAATATATTTACGTAATATCAAACTACATGATTAACGTGAAAAAGTCACTATTTTTTCAGAAATGAGGATTTTAACTTCAAATCATAGAGCGAGGTTTCGTATTATTTAGATCCAAGAAAAGACATATGACAATGTTGTTTCCAATACAAATTATAAAAAACACTGTGTTTTCATTAGAATGAACTAAAATGTTGTTGATTTTCCGTTTATATTACCGATAAAAGATGTACACGTAAAACCGCTCTAATCCGGCTGAAACGTCGATATATGCAATAAAAACCGAACTTCTCCCCTTTTCAATATCTTACTCAGTATTTTAACGAGAAAAAAATAGATGGTTGAAAATGAAGTATTTAAGGTTATTATCTAATCAATTATGTGTTTGCATCATTTTTATCGTATATATAATGAATTAATACCCATAGACTGAAAATTCACAAAAACGTGGAAAAACTGCAAAATATTGCCTAATTCGATGATATTTTGTTTAAATCATATGAAGGAAAAGGGGGATGATAAACGTCAAAATATTGCTAAATTCGATGATTTTTCGTACGAAACAAAATGCAAGAAAACTTGCTTAAAATGCAATATTAGGCGAAATTCTGAGATTTGAAAGCCAAATCACATATCGTGATACTACATGAAATAGTGTCGAAATATTGGTAAAAATGAATATATTTACGTATTATCAAACTACATGAAAAACGTGAAAAAAGTCACTATTTTACCATATTTGAGGATTTTAACTTCAAATCATAGAGCGAGGTTTCGTATTATTTAGATCCAAGAAAAGACATATGACAATGTTGTTTCCAATACAAATCATAAAAAACAATGTGCTTTCATTAGAATGAACTAAAATGTTGTTGATTTTCCGTTTATATTACCGATGGAAGATGTACACGTAAAACAGATCTAATCCGGCTGAAACGTCGATATATGCAATAAAAACCGAACTTCGCCCCTTTTTAATATCTTACTCAGTATTTTAACGAGAATCAAATAGATGGTTGAAAATGAAGTATTTAAGGGTATTATCTAATCACTTATGTGTTTGCATAATTTTTATCGTATATATAATGAAAACCCATAAATTGAAAATTCACAAAAACGTGGAAAAACGGCAAAATATTGCCTAGTTCGATTATATTTTGTTTAAATCACACAGAGGAAAAGGGGATGATAAACGTCAAAATATTGCTAAATTCGATGATTTTTCGTACGAAACAAAATGCAAGAAAACTTGCTTAAAATGCAATATTATGCGAAATTCTGAGATTTGAAAGCCAAATCACATATCGTGATACTACATGAAATAGTATCGAAATATTGGTAAAAATGAATATATTTACGTATTATCAAACTACATGAAAAACGTCAAAAAAGTCACTATTTTACCATATTTAAGGATTTTAACTTCAAAACATAGAGCGAGGTTCCGGATTATTTAGATCCAAGAAAATGTTGTTTCCAATACAAATGATAAAACCAATGTGTTTTCATTAGAATTAACTAAAATGTTCCTGATTTTCCGTTTATATTACCGCCGGAAGATGTACACGAAAACATCTCTATTCCGGCTGAAACGTCGATATATGCAATAAAAACAGAACTTCTCCCCTTTTTAATATCTTACAATTAATCTTTCAATATTTCAATATTTTAACGAAAAACAAATAGATGATTGAAAATGAAGTATTTAAGGTTATTATCTAATAAATTATGTGTTTGCATCATTTTTATCGTATATATAATGAATATACCATAGACTGAAAATTCACAAAAACAAGGAAAAACGGCAAAATATTGCCTAATTCGATGATATTTTATTTAAATCACACAGAGGAAAAGGGGATGGTAAACGTCATAATATTGCTAAATTCGATGATTTTTAGTAGGAAACAAAATGCAAGAAAACTTGTTTAAAATGCAATATTATGCGACATTCTGAGATTTGAAGGCCAAATCACATATCGTGATACTACATGAAATAGTATCGAAATATTGGTAAAAATGAATATATTTACGTATTATCAAACTACATGAAAAACGTGAAAAAAGTCACTATTTTACCATATTTGAGGATTTTAACTTCAAATCATAGAGCGAGGTTTCGTATTGTTTAGATCCAAGAAAAGACATATGACAATGTTGTTTCCAATACAAATGATAAAAAACAATGTGTTTTCATTAGAATGAACTAAAATGTTGTTGATTTTCCGTTTATATTACCGATGGAAGATGTACACATAAAACCGCTCTAATCCAGCTGAAACGTCGATATATGCAATAAAAACCGAACTTTTCCCCTTTTCAAAATCTTATTCAGTATTTTAACGTGAAACAAATAGATGGTTGAAAATGAAGTATTTAAGGTTATTATCTAATCAATTATGTGTTTGCATCATTTTTATCGTATATATAATGAATTAATACCCATAGACTGAAAATTCACAAAAACAAGGAAAAACGGCAAAATATTGCCTAATTCGATGATATTTTGTTTAAATCACACAGACAAAAAGGGGATGATAACCGTCAAAATATTGCTAAATTCGATGATTTTTAGTTGGAAACAAAATGCAAGAAAACTTGCTTAAAATGCAATATTATGCGACATTCTGAGATTTGAAAGCCAAATCACATATCGTGATACTACATGAAATAGTATTGAAATATTGGTAAAAATGAATATATTTACGTAATATCAAACTACATGATTAACGTGAAAAAGTCACTATTTTTTCAGATATGAGGATTTTAACTTCAAATCATAAAGCGAGGTTTCGTATTATTTAGATCCAAGAAAAGACATATGACAATGTTGTTTCCAATACAAATTATAAAAAACAATGTGTTTTCATTAGAATGAACTAAAATGTTGTTGATTTTCCGTTTATATTACCGATGAAAGATGTACACGTAAAACCGCTCTAATCCGGCTGAAACGTCGATATATGCAATAAAACCGAACTTCTCCCCTTTTTATATCTTACTCAGTATTTTAACGAGAAACAAATAGATGGTTGAAAATGAAGTATTTAAGGTTATTATCTAATCAATTATGTGTTTGCATCATTTTTATCGTATATATAATGAATTAATACCAATAGACTGAAAATTCACAAAAACGTGGAAAAACTGCAAAATATTGCCTAATTCGATGATATTTTGTTTAAATCATATGAAGGAAAAGGGGGATGATAAACGTCAAAATATTGCTAAATTCGATGATTTTTCGTACGAAACAAAATGAAAGAAAACTTGCTTAAAATGCAATATTAGGCGAAATTCTGAGATTTGAAAGCCAAATCACATATCGTGATACTACATGAAATAGTGTCGAAATATTGGTAAAAATGAATATATTTACGTATTATCAAACTACATGAAAAACGTGAAAAAAGTCACTATTTTACCATATTTGAGGATTTTAACCTCAAATCATAGAGCGAGGTTTCGTATTATTTAGATCCAAGAAAAGACATATGACAATGTTGTTTCCAATACAAATGATAAAAAACAATGTGTTTTCATTAGAATGAACTAAAATGTTGTTGATTTTCCGTTTATATTACCGATGGAAGATGTACACATAAAACCGCTCTAATCCGGCTGAAACGTCGATATATGCAATAAAAACCGAACTTTTCCCCTTTTCAAAATCTTATTCAGTATTTTAACGTGAAACAAATAGATGGTTGAAAATGAAGTATTTAAGGTTATTATCTAATCAATTATGTGTTTGCATCATTTTTATCGTATATATAATGAAAACACATAAACTGAAAATTCACAAAAACGTGGAAAAACGGCAAAATATTGCCTAATTCGATTATATTTTGTTTAAATCACACAGAGGAAAAAGGGATGATAAACGTCAAAATCTTGCTAAATTCGATGATTTTTCTTACGAAACAAAATGCAAGAAAACTTGCTTAAAATTCAATATTATGCGACATTCTGAGATTTGAAGGCCAAATCACATATCGTGATACTACATGAAATAGTATCGAAATATTGGTAAAAATGAATATATTTACGTAATATCAAACAACATGATTAACGTGAAAAAGTCACTATTTTTTCAGAAATGAGGATTTTAACTTCAAATCATAGAGCGAGGTTTCGTATTATATAGATCCAAGAAAAGACATATGACAATGTTGTTTCCAATACAAATTATAAAAAACACTGTGTTTTCATTAGAATGAACTAAAATGTTGTTGATTTTCCGTTTATATTACCGATAAAAGATGTACACGTAAAACCGCTCTAATCCGGCTGAAACGTCGATATATGCAATAAAAACCGAACTTCTCCCCTTTTCAATATCTTACTCAGTATTTTAACGAGAAAAAAATAGATGGTTGAAAATGAAGTATTTAAGGTTATTATCTAATCAATTATGTGTTTGCATCATTTTTATCGTATATATAATGAAAAAATACCCATAGACTGAAAATTCACAAAAACAAGGAAAAACGGCAAAATATTGCCTAATTCGATGATATTTTCTTTAAATCACACAGACAAAAAGGGGATGATAACCGTCAAAATATTGCTAAATTCGATGATTTTTCGTTGGAAACAAAATGCAAGAAAACTTGCTTAAAATGCAATATTATGCGACATTCTGAGATTTGAAGGCCAAATCACATATCGTGATACTACATGAAATAGTATTGAAATATTGGTAAAAATGAATATATTTACGTAATATCAAACTACATGATTAACGTGAAAAAGTCACTATTTTTCAGATATGAGGATTTTAACTTCAAATCATAGAGCGAGGTTTCGTATTATTTAGATCCAAGAAAAGACATATGACAATGTTGTTTCCAATACAAATTATAAAAAACAATGTGTTTTCATTAGAATGAACTAAAATGTTGTTGATTTTCCGTTTATATTACCGATGAAAGATGTACACGTAAAACCGCTCTAATCCGGCTGAAACGTCGATATATGCAATAAAAACCGAACTTCTCCCCTTTTCAATATCTTACTCAGTATTTTAACGAGAAAAAAAAAATTGGTTGAAAATGAAGTATTTAAGGTTATTATCTAATCAATTATGTGTTTGCATCATTTTTAACCGTATATATAATGAAAACCCATAAATTGAAAATTCACAAAAACGTGGAAAAACGGCAAAATATTGCCTAATTCGATTATATTTTGTTTAAATCTCACAGAGGAAAAGGGGATGTTAAACGTCAAAATATTGCTAAATTCGATGATTTTTCGTACGAAACAAAATGCAAGAAAACTTGCCCAAAATGCAATATTATGCGAAATTCTGAGATTTGAAAGCCAAATCACATATCGTGATACTACATGAAATAGTATCGAAATATTGGTAAAAATGAATATATTTACGTATTATCAAACTACATGAAAAACGTAAAAAAAGTCACTATTTTACCATATTTAAGGATTTTTAACTTCAAAACATAGAGCGAGGTTTCGGATTATTTAGATCCAAGAAAAGACATATGACAATGTTGTTTCCAATACAAATGATAAAACCAATGTGTTTTCATTAGAATTAACTAAAATATTCCTGATTTTCCGTTTATATTACCGACGGAAGATGTACACGAAAACATCTCTATTCCGGATGAAACGTCGATATATGCAATAAAAACAGAACTTCTCCCCTTTTCAATATCTTACAATTAATCTTTCAATATTTCAATATTTTAACGAGAAACAAATAGATAATTGAAAATGAAGTATTTAAGGTTATTATCTAATAAATTATGTGTTTGCATCATTTTTATCGTACATATAATGAATATACCATAGACTGAAAATTCACAAAAACAAGGAAAAACGGCAAAATATTGCCTAATTCGATGATATTTTGTTTAAATCACAGAGAGGAAAAGGGGATGGTAAACGTCAAAATATTGCTAAATTCGATGATTTTTAGTAGGAAACAAAATGCAAGAAAACTTGCTTAAAATGCAATATTATGCGACATTCTGAGATTTGAAGGCCAAATCACATATCGTGATACTACATGAAATAGTATCGAAATATTGGTAAAAATGAATATATTTACGTATTATCAAACTACATGAAAAACGTGAAAAAAGTCACTATTTTACCATATTTGAGGATTTTAACTTCAAATCATAGAGCGAGGTTTCGTATTATTTAGATCCAAGAAAAGACATATGACAATGTTGTTTCCAATACAAATGATAAAAAACAATGTGTTTTCATTAGAATGAACTAAAATGTTGTTGATTTTCCGTTTATATTACCGATGGAAGATGTACACATAAAACCGCTCTAATCCAGCTGAAACGTCGATATATGCAATAAAAACCGAACTTTTCCCCTTTTCAAAATCTTATTCAGTATTTTAACGTGAAACAAATAGATGGTTGAAAATTAAGTATTTAAGGTTATTATCTAATCAATTATGTGTTTGCATCATTTTTATCGTATATATAATGAAAACACATAAACTGAAAATTCACAAAAACGTGGAAAAACGGCAAAATATTGCCTAATTCGATTATATTTTGTTTAAATCACACAGAGGAAAAAGGGATGATAAACGTCAAAATCTTGCTAAATTCGATGATTTTTCTTACGAAACAAAATGCAAGAAAACTTGCTTAAAATTCAATATTATGCGACATTCTGAGATTTGAAGGCCAAATCACATATCGTGATACTACATGAAATAGTATCGAAATATTGGTAAAAATGAATATATTTACGTAATATCAAACTACATGATTAACGTGAAAAAGTCACTATTTTTTCAGAAATGAGGATTTTAACTTCAAATCATAGAGCGAGGTTTCGTATTATTTAGATCCAAGAAAAGACATATGACAATGTTGTTTCCAATACAAATTATAAAAAACACTGTGTTTTCATTAGAATGAACTAAAATGTTGTTGATTTTCCGTTTATATTACCGATAAAAGATGTACACGTAAAACCGCTCTAATCCGGCTGAAACGTCGATATATGCAATAAAAACCGAACTTCTCCCCTTTTCAATATCTTACTCAGTATTTTAACGAGAAAAAAATAGATGGTTGAAAATGAAGTATTTAAGGTTATTATCTAATCAATTATGTGTTTGCATCATTTTTATCGTATATATAATGAATTAATACCCATAGACTGAAAATTCACAAAAACGTGGAAAAACTGCAAAATATTGCCTAATTCGATGATATTTTGTTTAAATCATATGAAGGAAAAGGGGGATGATAAACGTCAAAATATTGCTAAATTCGATGATTTTTCGTACGAAACAAAATGCAAGAAAACTTGCTTAAAATGCAATATTAGGCGAAATTCTGAGATTTGAAAGCCAAATCACATATCGTGATACTACATGAAATAGTGTCGAAATATTGGTAAAAATGAATATATTTACGTATTATCAAACTACATGAAAAACGTGAAAAAAGTCACTATTTTACCATATTTGAGGATTTTAACTTCAAATCATAGAGCGAGGTTTCGTATTATTTAGATCCAAGAAAAGACATATGACAATGTTGTTTCCAATACAAATCATAAAAAACAATGTGCTTTCATTAGAATGAACTAAAATGTTGTTGATTTTCCGTTTATATTACCGATGGAAGATGTACACGTAAAACAGATCTAATCCGGCTGAAACGTCGATATATGCAATAAAAACCGAACTTCGCCCCTTTTTAATATCTTACTCAGTATTTTAACGAGAATCAAATAGATGGTTGAAAATGAAGTATTTAAGGGTATTATCTAATCACTTATGTGTTTGCATAATTTTTATCGTATATATAATGAAAACCCATAAATTGAAAATTCACAAAAACGTGGAAAAACGGCAAAATATTGCCTAGTTCGATTATATTTTGTTTAAATCACACAGAGGAAAAGGGGATGATAAACGTCAAAATATTGCTAAATTCGATGATTTTTCGTACGAAACAAAATGCAAGAAAACTTGCTTAAAATGCAATATTATGCGAAATTCTGAGATTTGAAAGCCAAATCACATATCGTGATACTACATGAAATAGTATCGAAATATTGGTAAAAATGAATATATTTACGTATTATCAAACTACATGAAAAACGTCAAAAAAGTCACTATTTTACCATATTTAAGGATTTTAACTTCAAAACATAGAGCGAGGTTCCGGATTATTTAGATCCAAGAAAATGTTGTTTCCAATACAAATGATAAAACCAATGTGTTTTCATTAGAATTAACTAAAATGTTCCTGATTTTCCGTTTATATTACCGCCGGAAGATGTACACGAAAACATCTCTATTCCGGCTGAAACGTCGATATATGCAATAAAAACAGAACTTCTCCCCTTTTTAATATCTTACAATTAATCTTTCAATATTTCAATATTTTAACGAAAAACAAATAGATGATTGAAAATGAAGTATTTAAGGTTATTATCTAATAAATTATGTGTTTGCATCATTTTTATCGTATATATAATGAATATACCATAGACTGAAAATTCACAAAAACAAGGAAAAACGGCAAAATATTGCCTAATTCGATGATATTTTATTTAAATCACACAGAGGAAAAGGGGATGGTAAACGTCATAATATTGCTAAATTCGATGATTTTTAGTAGGAAACAAAATGCAAGAAAACTTGTTTAAAATGCAATATTATGCGACATTCTGAGATTTGAAGGCCAAATCACATATCGTGATACTACATGAAATAGTATCGAAATATTGGTAAAAATGAATATATTTACGTATTATCAAACTACATGAAAAACGTGAAAAAAGTCACTATTTTACCATATTTGAGGATTTTAACTTCAAATCATAGAGCGAGGTTTCGTATTGTTTAGATCCAAGAAAAGACATATGACAATGTTGTTTCCAATACAAATGATAAAAAACAATGTGTTTTCATTAGAATGAACTAAAATGTTGTTGATTTTCCGTTTATATTACCGATGGAAGATGTACACATAAAACCGCTCTAATCCAGCTGAAACGTCGATATATGCAATAAAAACCGAACTTTTCCCCTTTTCAAAATCTTATTCAGTATTTTAACGTGAAACAAATAGATGGTTGAAAATGAAGTATTTAAGGTTATTATCTAATCAATTATGTGTTTGCATCATTTTTATCGTATATATAATGAATTAATACCCATAGACTGAAAATTCACAAAAACAAGGAAAAACGGCAAAATATTGCCTAATTCGATGATATTTTGTTTAAATCACACAGACAAAAAGGGGATGATAACCGTCAAAATATTGCTAAATTCGATGATTTTTAGTTGGAAACAAAATGCAAGAAAACTTGCTTAAAATGCAATATTATGCGACATTCTGAGATTTGAAAGCCAAATCACATATCGTGATACTACATGAAATAGTATTGAAATATTGGTAAAAATGAATATATTTACGTAATATCAAACTACATGATTAACGTGAAAAAGTCACTATTTTTTCAGATATGAGGATTTTAACTTCAAATCATAAAGCGAGGTTTCGTATTATTTAGATCCAAGAAAAGACATATGACAATGTTGTTTCCAATACAAATTATAAAAAACAATGTGTTTTCATTAGAATGAACTAAAATGTTGTTGATTTTCCGTTTATATTACCGATGAAAGATGTACACGTAAAACCGCTCTAATCCGGCTGAAACGTCGATATATGCAATAAAACCGAACTTCTCCCCTTTTTATATCTTACTCAGTATTTTAACGAGAAACAAATAGATGGTTGAAAATGAAGTATTTAAGGTTATTATCTAATCAATTATGTGTTTGCATCATTTTTATCGTATATATAATGAATTAATACCAATAGACTGAAAATTCACAAAAACGTGGAAAAACTGCAAAATATTGCCTAATTCGATGATATTTTGTTTAAATCATATGAAGGAAAAGGGGGATGATAAACGTCAAAATATTGCTAAATTCGATGATTTTTCGTACGAAACAAAATGAAAGAAAACTTGCTTAAAATGCAATATTAGGCGAAATTCTGAGATTTGAAAGCCAAATCACATATCGTGATACTACATGAAATAGTGTCGAAATATTGGTAAAAATGAATATATTTACGTATTATCAAACTACATGAAAAACGTGAAAAAAGTCACTATTTTACCATATTTGAGGATTTTAACCTCAAATCATAGAGCGAGGTTTCGTATTATTTAGATCCAAGAAAAGACATATGACAATGTTGTTTCCAATACAAATGATAAAAAACAATGTGTTTTCATTAGAATGAACTAAAATGTTGTTGATTTTCCGTTTATATTACCGATGGAAGATGTACACATAAAACCGCTCTAATCCGGCTGAAACGTCGATATATGCAATAAAAACCGAACTTTTCCCCTTTTCAAAATCTTATTCAGTATTTTAACGTGAAACAAATAGATGGTTGAAAATGAAGTATTTAAGGTTATTATCTAATCAATTATGTGTTTGCATCATTTTTATCGTATATATAATGAAAACACATAAACTGAAAATTCACAAAAACGTGGAAAAACGGCAAAATATTGCCTAATTCGATTATATTTTGTTTAAATCACACAGAGGAAAAAGGGATGATAAACGTCAAAATCTTGCTAAATTCGATGATTTTTCTTACGAAACAAAATGCAAGAAAACTTGCTTAAAATTCAATATTATGCGACATTCTGAGATTTGAAGGCCAAATCACATATCGTGATACTACATGAAATAGTATCGAAATATTGGTAAAAATGAATATATTTACGTAATATCAAACAACATGATTAACGTGAAAAAGTCACTATTTTTTCAGAAATGAGGATTTTAACTTCAAATCATAGAGCGAGGTTTCGTATTATATAGATCCAAGAAAAGACATATGACAATGTTGTTTCCAATACAAATTATAAAAAACACTGTGTTTTCATTAGAATGAACTAAAATGTTGTTGATTTTCCGTTTATATTACCGATAAAAGATGTACACGTAAAACCGCTCTAATCCGGCTGAAACGTCGATATATGCAATAAAAACCGAACTTCTCCCCTTTTCAATATCTTACTCAGTATTTTAACGAGAAAAAATAGATGGTTGAAAATGAAGTATTTAAGGTTATTATCTAATCAATTATGTGTTTGCATCATTTTTATCGTATATATAATGAAAAAATACCCATAGACTGAAAATTCACAAAAACAAGGAAAAACGGCAAAATATTGCCTAATTCGATGATATTTTCTTTAAATCACACAGACAAAAAGGGGATGATAACCGTCAAAATATTGCTAAATTCGATGATTTTTCGTTGGAAACAAAATGCAAGAAAACTTGCTTAAAATGCAATATTATGCGACATTCTGAGATTTGAAGGCCAAATCACATATCGTGATACTACATGAAATAGTATTGAAATATTGGTAAAAATGAATATATTTACGTAATATCAAACTACATGATTAACGTGAAAAAGTCACTATTTTTCAGATATGAGGATTTTAACTTCAAATCATAGAGCGAGGTTTCGTATTATTTAGATCCAAGAAAAGACATATGACAATGTTGTTTCCAATACAAATTATAAAAAACAATGTGTTTTCATTAGAATGAACTAAAATGTTGTTGATTTTCCGTTTATATTACCGATGAAAGATGTACACGTAAAACCGCTCTAATCCGGCTGAAACGTCGATATATGCAATAAAAACCGAACTTCTCCCCTTTTCAATATCTTACTCAGTATTTTAACGAGAAAAAAAAAATTGGTTGAAAATGAAGTATTTAAGGTTATTATCTAATCAATTATGTGTTTGCATCATTTTTAACCGTATATATAATGAAAACCCATAAATTGAAAATTCACAAAAACGTGGAAAAACGGCAAAATATTGCCTAATTCGATTATATTTTGTTTAAATCTCACAGAGGAAAAGGGGATGTTAAACGTCAAAATATTGCTAAATTCGATGATTTTTCGTACGAAACAAAATGCAAGAAAACTTGCCCAAAATGCAATATTATGCGAAATTCTGAGATTTGAAAGCCAAATCACATATCGTGATACTACATGAAATAGTATCGAAATATTGGTAAAAATGAATATATTTACGTATTATCAAACTACATGAAAAACGTAAAAAAAGTCACTATTTTACCATATTTAAGGATTTTTAACTTCAAAACATAGAGCGAGGTTTCGGATTATTTAGATCCAAGAAAAGACATATGACAATGTTGTTTCCAATACAAATGATAAAACCAATGTGTTTTCATTAGAATTAACTAAAATATTCCTGATTTTCCGTTTATATTACCGACGGAAGATGTACACGAAAACATCTCTATTCCGGATGAAACGTCGATATATGCAATAAAAACAGAACTTCTCCCCTTTTCAATATCTTACAATTAATCTTTCAATATTTCAATATTTTAACGAGAAACAAATAGATAATTGAAAATGAAGTATTTAAGGTTATTATCTAATAAATTATGTGTTTGCATCATTTTTATCGTACATATAATGAATATACCATAGACTGAAAATTCACAAAAACAAGGAAAAACGGCAAAATATTGCCTAATTCGATGATATTTTGTTTAAATCACAGAGAGGAAAAGGGGATAGTAAACGTCAAAATATTGCTAAATTCGATGATTTTTAGTACGAAACCAAATGCAAGAAAACTTGCCTAAAATCCAATATTATGCGACATTCTGAGATTTGAAGGCCAAATCACATATCGTGATACTACATGAAATAGTATCGAAATATTGGTAAAAGTGAATATATTTACGTATTATCAAACTACATGAAAAACGTGAAAAAAGTCACTATTTTACCATATTTGAGGATTTTAACTTCAAATCATAGAGGGAGGTTTCGTATTATTTAGATCCAAGAAAAGACATATGACAATGTTGTTTCCAATACAAATGATAAAAAACAATGTGTTTTCATTAGAATGAACAAAAATGTTGTTGATTTTCCGTTTATATTACCGATGGAAGATGTACACGTAAAACCGCTTTAATCCGGCTGAAACGTAGATATATGCAATAAAAACCGAACTTTTCCCCTTTTCAAAATCTTACTCAGTATTTTAACGTGAAACAAATAGATGGTTGAAAATGAAGTATTTAAGGTTATTATCTAATCAATTATGTGTTTGCATCATTTTTATCGTATATATAATGAAAACCCATAAACTGAAAATTCACAAAAACGTGGAAAAACGGCAAAATATTGCCTAATTCGATTATATTTTGTTTAAATCACACAGAGGAAAAGGGGATAATAAACGTCAAAATATTGCTAAATTCGATGATTTTTCGTACGAAACAAAATGCAAGAAAACTTGACTAAAATTCAATATTATGCGACATTCTGAGATTTGAAGGCCAAATCACATATTGTGATACTACATGAAATAGTATCGAAATATTGGTAAAAATGAATATATTTACGTAATATCAAATTACATGATTATCGTGAAGAGGTCACTATTTTACCATATTTGAGGATTTTATTTTCAAATCATAGAGCGAGGTTTCGTATTATTTAGATCCAAGAAAAGACATATGACAATGTTGTTTCCAATACAAATGATAAAAAACAATGTGTTTTCGTTAGAATTAACTAAAATGTTGTTGATTTTCCGTTTATATTACCGATGGAAGATGTACACGTAAAACCGCTCTAATCCGGCTGAAACGGCGATATATGCAATAAAAACCGAACTTCTCCCCTTTTCAATATCTTACTCAGTATTTTAACGAGAAACAAATAGATGGTTGAAAATGAAGTATTTAAGGTTATTATCTAATCAATTATGTGTTTGCATCATTTTTATCGTATATATAATGAATTAATACCAATAGACTGAAAATTCACAAAAACGTGGAAAAACTGCAAAATATTGCCTAATTCGATAATATTTTGTTTAAATCATATGAAGGAAAAGGGGGATGATAAACGTCAAAATATTGCTAAATTCGATGATTTTTCGTACGAAACAAAATGCAAGAAAACTTGCTTAAAATGCAATATTAGGCGAAATTCTGAGATTTGAAAGCCAAATCACATATCGTGATACTACATGAAATAGTGTCGAAATATTCGTAAAAATGAATATATTTACGTATTATCAAACTACATGAAAAACGTGAAAAAAGTCACTATTTTACCATATTTGAGGATTTTAACTTCAAATCATAGAGCGAGGTTTCGTATTATTTAGATCCAAGAAAAGACATATGACAATGTTGTTTCCAATACAAATGATAAAAAACAATGTGTTTTCATTAGAATGAACTAAAATGTTGTTGATTTTCCGTTCATATTACCGATGAAAGATGTACACGTTAAACCGCTCTAATCCGGCTGAAACGTCGATATATGCAATAAAAACCGAACTTCTCCCCTTTTCAATATCTTACTCAGTATTTTAACGAGAAACAAATAGATGGTTGAAAATGAAGTATTTAAGGCTATTATCTAATCAATTATGTGTTTGCATCATTTTTATCGTATATATAATGAATTAATACCAATAGACTGAAAATTCACAAAAACGTGGTAAAACTGCAAAATATTGCCTAATTCGATGATATTTTGTTTAAATCATATGAAGGAAAAGGGGGATGATAAACGTCAAAATATTGCTAAATTCGATGATTTTTCGTACGAAACAAAATGCAAGAAAACTTGCTTAAAATGCAATATTAGGCGAAATTCTGAGATTTGAAAGCCAAATCACATATCGTGATACTACATGAAATAGTGTCGAAATATTGGTAAAAATGAATATATTTACGTATTATCAAACTACATGAAAAACGTGAAAAAAGTCACTATTTTACCATATTTGAGGATTTTAACTTCAAATCATAGAGCGAGGTTTCGTATTATTTAGATCCAAGAAAAGACATATGACAATGTTGTTTCCAATACAAATTATAAAAAACAATGTGTTTTCATTAGAATGAACTAAAATGTTGTTGATTTTCCGTTTATATTACCGATGAAAGATGTACACGTAAAACCGCTCTAATCCGGCTGAAACGTCGATATATGCAATAAAAACCGAACTTCTCCCCTTTTCAATATCTTACTCAGTATTTTAACGAGAAAAAAATAGTTGGTTGAAAATGAAGTATTTAAGGTTATTATCTAATCAATTATGTGTTTGCATCATTTTTATCGTATATATAATGAAAACCCATAAATTGAAAATTCACAAAACCGTGGAAAAACGGCAAAATATTGCCTAGTTCGATTATATTTTGTTTAAATCACACAGAGGAAAAGGGGATGATAAACGTCAAAATATTGCTAAATTCGATGATTTTTCGTACGAAACAAAATGCAAGAAAACTTGCTTGAAATGCAATATTAGGCGAAATTCTGAGATTTGAAAGCCAAATCACATATTGTGATACTACATGAAATAGTATCGAAATATTGGTAAAAATGAATATATTTACGTATTATGAAACTACATGAAAAACGTCAAAAAAGTCACTATTTTACCATATTTAAGGATTTTAACTTCAAAACATAGAGCGAGGTTTCGGATTATTTAGATCCAAGAAATGACATATGACAATGTTGTTTCGAATACAAATGATAAAACCAATGTGTTTTCATGAGAATTAACTAAAATGTTCCTGATTTTCCGTTTATATTACCGACGGAAGATGTACACGAAAACATCTCTATTCCGGCTTAAACGTCGATATATGCAATAAAAACAGAACTTCTCCCCTTTTCAATATCTTACAATAAATCTTTCAACATTTCAATATTTTAACGAGAAACAAATAGATGATTGAAAATAAAGAATTTAAGGTTATTATCTAATAAATTATGTGTTTGCATCATTTTTATCGTATATATAATGTATATACCATAGACTGAAAATTCACAAAAACAAGGAAAAACGGCAAAATATTGCCTAATTCGATGATATTTTGTTTAAATCACACAGAGGAAAAGGGGATGGTAAACGTCAAAATATTGCTAAATTCGATGATTTTTAGTACGAAACAAAATGCAAGAAAACTTGCTTAAAATGCAATATTATGCGACATTCTGAGATTTGAAGGCTAAATCACATATCGTGATACTACATGAAATAGTATCGAAATATTGGTAAAAATGAATATATATACGTAATATCAAGCTACATGAAAAACGTGAAAAAGTCACTATTTTTTCATATATGAGGATTTTAACTTCAAATCATAGAGCGAGGTTTCGTATTATTTAGATCCAAGAAAAGACATATGACAATGTTGTTTCCAATACAAATTAAAAAAAACAATGTGTTTTCATTAGAATGAACTAAAATGTTGTTGATTTTCCGTTTATATTACCGATGAAAGATGTACACGTAAAACCGCTCTAATCCGGCTGAAACGTCGATATATGCAATAAAAACCGAACTTCTCCCCTTTTCAATATCTTACTCAGTATTTTAACGAGAAACAAATAGATGGTTGAAAATGAAGTATTTAAGGTTATTATCTAATCAATTATGTGTTTGCATCATTTTTATCGTATATATAATGAATTAATACCAATAGACTGAAAATTCACAAAAACGTGGAAAAACTGCAAAATATTGCCTAATTCGATGATATTTTGTTTAAATCATATGAAGGAAAAGGGGGATGATAAACGTCAAAATATTGCTAAATTCGATGATTTTTCGTACGAAACAAAATGCAAGAAAACTTGCTTAAAATGCAATATTAGGCGAAATTCTGAGATTTGAAAGCCAAATCACATATCGTGATACTACATGAAATAGTGTCGAAATATTGGTAAAAATGAATATATTTACGTATTATCAAACTACATGAAAAACGTGAAAAAAGTCACTATTTTACCATATTTGAGGATTTTAACTTCAAATCATAGAGCGAGGTTTCGTATTATTTAGATCCAAGAAAAGACATATGACAATGTTGTTTCCAATACAAATGATAAAAAACAATGTGTTTTCATTAGAATGAACTAAAATGTTGTTGATTTTCCGTTCATATTACCGATGAAAGATGTACACGTTAAACCGCTCTAATCCGGCTGAAACGTCGATATATGCAATAAAAACCGAACTTCTCCCCTTTTCAATATCTTACTCAGTATTTTAACGAGAAACAAATAGATGGCTGAAAATGAAGTATTTAAGGGTATTATCTAATCAATTATGTGTTTGCATCATTTTTAACCGTATATATAATGAAAACCCATAAATTGAAAATTCACAAAAACGTGGAAAAACGGCAAAATATTGCCTAATTCGATTATATTTTGTTTAAATCTCACAGAGGAAAAGGGGATGTTAAACTTCAAAATATTGCTAAATTCGATGATTTTTCGTACGAAACAAAATGCAAGAAAACTTGCCCAAAATGCAATATTATGCGAAATTCTGAGATTTGAAAGCCAAATCACATATCGTGATACTACATGAAATAGTATCGAAATATTGGTAAAAATGAATATATTTACGTATTATCAAACTACATGAAAAACGTCAAAAAAGTCACTATTTTACCATATTTAAGGATTTTTAACTTCAAAACATAGAGCGAGGTTTCGGATTATTTAGATCCAAGAAAAGACATATGACAATGTTGTTTCCAATACAAATGATAAAACCAATGTGTTTTCATTAGAATTAACTAAAATATTCCTGATTTTCCGTTTATATTACCGACGGAAGATGTACACGAAAACATCTCTATTCCGGATGAAACGTCGATATATGCAATAAAAACAGAACTTCTCCCCTTTTCAATATCTTACAATTAATCTTTCAATATTTCAATATTTTAACGAGAAACAAATAGATAATTGAAAATGAAGTATTTAAGGTTATTATCTAATAAATTATGTGTTTGCATCATTTTTATCGTACATATAATGAATATACCATAGACTGAAAATTCACAAAAACAAGGAAAAACGGCAAAATATTGCCTAATTCGATGATATTTTGTTTAAATCACAGAGAGGAAAAGGGGATGGTAAACGTCAAAATATTGCTAAATTCGATGATTTTTAGTACGAAACCAAATGCAAGAAAACTTGCCTAAAATCCAATATTATGCGACATTCTGAGATTTGAAGGCCAAATCACATATCGTGATACTACATGAAATAGTATCGAAATATTGGTAAAAGTGAATATATTTACGTATTATCAAACTACATGAAAAACGTGAAAAAAGTCACTATTTTACCATATTTGAGGATTTTAACTTCAAATCATAGAGGGAGGTTTCGTATTATTTAGATCCAAGAAAAGACATATGACAATGTTGTTTCCAATACAAATGATAAAAAACAATGTGTTTTCATTAGAATGAACAAAAATGTTGTTGATTTTCCGTTTATATTACCGATGGAAGATGTACACGTAAAACCGCTCTAATCCGGCTGAAACGTAGATATATGCAATAAAAACCGAACTTCTCCCCTTTTCAATATCTTACTCAGTATTTTAACGAGAAACAAATAGATGGTTGAAAATGAAGTATTTAAGGCTATTATCTAATCAATTATGTGTTTGCATCATTTTTATCGTATATATAATGAATTAATACCCATAGACTGAAAATTCACAAAAACAAGGAAAAACGGCAAAATATTGTTTAATTCGATGATATTTTGTTTAAATCACACAGACAAAAAGGGGATGATAACCGTTAAAATATTGCTAAATTCGATGATTTTTCGTTGGAAACAAATTGCAAGAAAACTTGCTTAAAATGCAATATTATGCGACATTCTGTGATTTGAAGGCCAAATCACATATCGTGATACTACATGAAATAGTATTGAAATATTGGTAAAAATGAATATATTTACGTAATATCAAACTACATGATTAACGTGAAAAAGTCACTATTTTTTCATATATGAGGATTTTAACTTCAAATCATAGAGCGAGGTTTCGTATTATTTAGATCCAAGAAAAGACATATGACAATGTTGTTTCCAATACAAATTATAAAAAACAATGTGTTTTCATTAGAATGAACAAAAATGTTGTTGATTTTCCGTTTATATTACCGATGAAAGATGTACACGTAAAACCGCTCTAATCCGGCTGAAACGTCGATATATGCAATAAAAACCGAACTTCTCCCCTTTTCAATATCTTACTCAGTATTTTAACGAGAAACAAATAGATGGTTGAAAATGAAGTATTTAAGGTTATTATCTAATCAATTATGTGTTTGCATCATTTTATCGTATATATTATGAATTAATACCCATAGACTGAAAATTCACAAAAACGTGGAAAAACTGCAAAATATTGCCTAATTCGATGATATTTTGTTTAAATCATATGAAGGAAAAGGGGGATGATAAACGTCAAAATATTGCTAAATTCAATGATTTTTCGTACGAAACAAAATGCAAGAAAACTTGCTTAAAATGCAATATTAGGCGAAATTCTGAGATTTGAAAGCCAAATCACATATCGTGATACTACATGAAATAGTGTCGAAATATTGGTAAAAATGAACATATTTACGTATTATCAAACTACATGAAAAACGTCAAAAAAGTCACTATTTTTCCATATTTATGGATTTTAACTTCAAAACATAGAGCGAGGTTTCGGATTATTTAGTTCCAAGAAAAGACATATGACAATGTTGTTTCCAATACAAATGATAAAACCAATGTGTTTTCATTAGAATTAACTAAAATGTTCCTGATTTTCCGTTTATATTACCGACGGAAGATGTACACGAAAACATCTCTATTCCGGCTGAAACGTCGATATATGCAATAAAAACAGAACTTCTCCCCTGTTCAATATCTTACAATTAATCTTTCAACATTTTAATATTTTAACGAGAAACAAATAGATGATTGAAAATGAAGTATTTAAAGTTATTATCTAATAAATTATGTGTTTGCATCATTTTTATCGTATATATAATGAATATACCATAGACTGAAAATACACAAAAACAAATAAAAACGGCAAAATATTGCCTAATTCGATGATATTTTGTTTAAATCACACAGACGAAAAGGGGATGATAAACGTCAAAATACTGCTAAATTCGATGATTTTTAGTACGAAACCAAATGCAAGAAAACTTGCTTAAAATTCAATATTATGCGACATTCTGAGATTTGAAGGCCAAATCACATATCGTGATACTACATGAAATAGTATCGAAATATTGGTAAAAATTAATATATTTACGTATTATCAAACTACATGAAAAACGTGAAAAAAGTCACTATTTTACCATATTTGAGGATTTTAACTTCAAATCATAGAGCGAGGTTTCGTATTATTTAGATCCAAGAAAAGACATATGACAATGTTGTTTCCAATACAAATGATAAAAAACAATGTGTTTTCATTAGAATTAACTAAAATGTTGTTGATTTTCCGTTTATATTACCGATGGAAGATGTACACGTAAAACAGCTCTAATCCGGCTGAAACGTCGATATATGCAATAAAAACCGAACTTCTCCCCTTTTCAATATCTTACTCAGTATTTTAACGAGAATCAAATAGATGATGGAAAATGAAGTATTTAAGGGTATTATCTAATCAATTATGTGTTTGCATAATTTTTATCGTATATATAATGAAAACCCATAAATTGAAAATTCACAAAAACGTGGAAAAACGGCAAAATATAGCCTAGTTCGATTATATTTTGTTTAAATCACACAGAGGAAAAGGGGATGATAAACGTCAAAATATTGCTAAATTCGATGATTTTTCGTACGAAACAAAATGCAAGAAAACTTGCTTAAAATGCAATATTATGCGAAATTCTGAGATTTGAAAGCCAAATCAAATATTGTGATACTACATGAAATAGTATCGAAATATTGGTAAAAATGAATATATTTACGTATTATGAAACTACATGAAAAACGTCAAAAAAGTCACTATTTTACCATATTTAAGGATTTTAACTTCAAAACATAGAGCGAGGTTTCGGATTATTTAGATCCAAGAAAAGACATATGACAATGTTGTTTCGAATACAAATGATAAAACCAATGTGTTTTCATGAGAATTAACTAAAATGTTCCTGATTTTCCGTTTATATTACCGACGGAAGATGTACACGAAAACATCTCTATTCCGGCTGAAACGTCGATATATGCAATAAAAACAGAACTTCTCCCCTTTTCAATATCTTACAATAAATCTTTCAACATTTCAATATTTTAACGAGAAACAAATAGATGATTGAAAATAAAGTATTTAAGGTTATTATCTAATAAATTATGTGTTTGCATCATTTTTATCGTATATATAATGAATATACCATAGACTGAAAATTCACAAAAACAAGGAAAAACGGCAAAGTATTGCCTAATTCGATGATATTTTGTTTAAATCATATGAAGGAAAAGGGGGATGATAAACGTCAAAATATTGCTAAATTCGATGATTTTTCGTACGAAAGAAAATGAAAGAAAACTTGCTTAAAATGCAATATTAGGCGAAATTCTGAGATTTGAAAGCCAAATCACATATCGTGATACTACATGAAATAGTGTCGAAATATTGGTAAAAATGAATATATTTACGTATTATCAAACTACATGAAAAACGTGAAAAAAGTCACTATTTTACCATATTTGAGGATTTTAACTTCAAATCATAGAGCGAGGTTTCGTATTATTTAGATCCAAGAAAAGACATATGACAATGTTGTTTCCAATACAAATGATAAAAAACAATGTGTTTTCATTAGAATTAACTAAAATGTTGTTGATTTTCCGTTTATATTACCGATGGAAGATATACACGTAAAACCGCTCTAATCCGGCTGAAACGTCGATATATGCAATAAAAACCGAACTTCTCCCCTTTTCAATATCTTACTCAGTATTTTAACGAGAAACAAATCGATGATTGAAAATGAAGTATTTTAGGCTATTATCTAATCAATTATGTGTTTGCATCATTTTTATCGTATATATAATGAATTAATACCCATAGACAGAAAATTCACAAAAACAAATAAAAACGGCAAAATATTGCCTAATTCGATGATATTTTGTTTAAATCACACAGACGAAAAGGGGATGATAAACGTCAAAATATTGCTAAATTCGATGATTTTTCGTTGGAAACAAAATGCAAGAAAACTTGCTTAAAATGCAATATTATGCGACATTCTGAGATTTGAAGGCCAAATCACATATCGTGATACTACATGAAATACTATCGAAATATTGGTAAAAATTAATATATTCACGTAATATCAAACTACATGATTAACGTGAAAAAGTCATTATTTTTTCAGATATGAGGATTTTAACTTCAAATCATAGAGCGAGGTTTCGTATTATTTAGATCCAAGAAAAGACATATGACAATGTTGTTTCCAATACAAATTATAAAAAACAATGTGTTTTCATTAGAATGAACTAAAATGTTGTTGATTTTCAGTTTATATTACGGATGAAAGATGTACACGTAAAACCGCTCTATTCCGGCTGAAACGTCGATATATGCAATAAAAACCGAACTTCTCCCTTTTTCAATATCTTACTCAGTATTTTAACGAGAAACAAATAGATGGTTGAAAATGAAGTATTTAAGGTTATTATCTAGTCAATTATGTGTTTGCATCATTTTTATCGTATATATAATGAATTAATACCCATAGACTGAAAATTCACAAAAACGTGGAAAAACGGCAAAATATTGCCTAATTCGATTATATTTTGTTTAAATCATATGAAGGAAAAGGGGGATGATAAACGTCAAAATATTGCTAAATTCGATGATTTTTCGTACGAAACAAAATGCAAGAAAACTTGCTTAAAATGCAATATTATGCGAAATTCTGAGATTTGAAAGCCAAATCACATATCGTGATACTACATGAAATAGTATCGAAATATTGGTAAAATTGAATATATTTACGTATTATCAAACTACATGAAAAACGTCAAAAAAGTCACTATTTTACCATATTTAAGGATTTTAACTTCAAAACATAGAGCGAGGTTTCGGATTATTTAGATCCAAGAAAAGACATATGACAATGTTGTTTCCAATACAAATGATAAAACCAATGTGTTTTCATTAGAATTAACTAAAATGTTCCTGATTTTCCGTTTATATTACCGATGGAAGATGTACACGTAAAACCGCTCTAATCCGGCTGAAACGTCGATATATGCAATAAAAACCGAACTTCTCCCCCTTTTCAATATCTTACTCAGTATTTTAACGAGAAACAAATAGATGGTTGAAAATGAAGTGTTTAAGGTTATTATCTAATCAATTATGTGTTTGCATCATTTTTATCGTATATATAATGAAAACCCATAAATTGAAAATTCACAAAAACGTGGAAAAACGGCAAAATATTGCCTAATTCGATTATATTTTGTTTAAATCTCACAGAGGAAAAGGGGATGGTAAACGTCAAAATATTGCTAAATTCGATGATTTTTCGTACGAAACAAAATGCAAGAAAACTTGCTTAAAATGCAATATTATGCGAAATTCTGAGATTTGAAAGCCAAACCACATATAGTGATACTACATGAAATAGTATCGAAATATTGGTAAAAATGAATATATTTACGTATTATCAAACTACATGAAAAACGTGAAAAAAGTCACTATTTTACCATATTTGAGGATTTTAACTTCAAATCATAGAGCGAGGTTTCGTATTATTTAGATCCAAGAAAAGACATATGACAATGTTGTTTCCAATACAAATGATAAAAAACAATGTGTTTTCATTAGAATTAACTAAAATGTTGTTGATTTTCCGTTTATATTACCGATGGAAGATGTACACGTAAAACAGCTCTAATCCGGCTGAAACGTCGATATATGCAATAAAAACCGAACTTCTCCCCTTTTCAATATCTTACTCAGTATTTTAACGAGAATCAAATAGATGATGGAAAATGAAGTATTTAAGGGTATTATCTAATCAATTATGTGTTTGCATAATTTTTATCGTATATATAATGAAAACCCATAAATTGAAAATTCACAAAAACGTGGAAAAACGGCAAAATATAGCCTAGTTCGATTATATTTTGTTTAAATCACACAGAGGAAAAGGGGATGATAAACGTCAAAATATTGCTAAATTCGATGATTTTTCGTACGAAACAAAATGCAAGAAAACTTGCTTAAAATGCAATATTATGCGAAATTCTGAGATTTGAAAGCCAAATCAAATATTGTGATACTACATGAAATAGTATCGAAATATTGGTAAAAATGAATATATTTACGTATTATGAAACTACATGAAAAACGTCAAAAAAGTCACTATGTTACCATATTTAAGGATTTTAACTTCAAAACATAGAGCGAGGTTTCGGATTATTTAGATCCAAGAAAAGACATATGACAATGTTGTTTCGAATACAAATGATAAAACCAATGTGTTTTCATGAGAATTAACTAAAATGTTCCTGATTTTCCGTTTATATTACCGACGGAAGATGTACACGAAAACATCTCTATTCCGGCTGAAACGTCGATATATGCAATAAAAACAGAACTTCTCCCCTTTTCAATATCTTACAATAAATCTTTCAACATTTCAATATTTTAACGAGAAACAAATAGATGATTGAAAATAAAGTATTTAAGGTTATTATCTAATAAATTATATGTTTGCATCATTTTTATCGTATATATAATGAATATACCATAGACTGAAAATTCACAAAAACAAGGAAAAACGGCAAAGTATTGCCTAATTCGATGATATTTTGTTTAAATCATATGAAGGAAAAGGGGGATGATAAACGTCAAAATATTGCTAAATTCGATGATTTTTCGTACGAAAGAAAATGAAAGAAAACTTGCTTAAAATGCAATATTAGGCGAAATTCTGAGATTTGAAAGCCAAATCACATATCGTGATACTACATGAAATAGTGTCGAAATATTGGTAAAAATGAATATATTTACGTATTATCAAACTACATGAAAAACGTGAAAAAAGTCCCTATTTTACCACATTTGAGGATTTTAACTTCAAATCATAGAGCGAGGTTTCGTATTATTTAGATCCAAGAAAAGACATATGACAATGTTGTTTCCAATACAAATGATAAAAAACAATGTGTTTTCATTAGAATTAACTAAAATGTTGTTGATTTTCCGTTTATATTACCGATGGAAGATATACACGTAAAACCGCTCTAATCCGGCTGAAACGTCGATATATGCAATAAAAACCGAACTTCTCCCCTTTTCAATATCTTACTCAGTATTTTAACGAGAAACAAATAGATGATTGAAAATGAAGTATTTTAGGCTATTATCTAATCAATTATGTGTTTGCATCATTTTTATCGTATATATAATGAATTAATACCCATAGACTGAAAATTCACAAAAACAAATAAAAACGGCAAAATATTGCCTAATTCGATGATATTTTGTTTAAATCACACAGACGAAAAGGGGATGATAAACGTCAAAATATTGCTAAATTCGATGATTTTTCGTTGGAAACAAAATGCAAGAAAACTTGCTTAAAATGCAATATTATGCGACATTCTGAGATTTGAAGGCCAAATCACATATCGTGATACTACATGAAATACTATCGAAATATTGGTAAAAATTAATATATTCACGTAATATCAAACTACATGATTAACGTGAAAAAGTCATTATTTTTTCAGATATGAGGATTTTAACTTCAAATCATAGAGCGAGGTTTCGTATTATTTAGATCCAAGAAAAGACATATGACAATGTTGTTTCCAATACAAATTATAAAAAACAATGTGTTTTCATTAGAATGAACTAAAATGTTGTTGATTTTCAGTTTATATTACGGATGAAAGATGTACACGTAAAACCGCTCTATTCCGGCTGAAACGTCGATATATGCAATAAAAACCGAACTTCTCCCTTTTTCAATATCTTACTCAGTACTTTAACGAGAAACAAATAGATGGTTGAAAATGAAGTATTTAAGGTTATTATCTAGTCAATTATGTGTTTGCATCATTTTTATCGTATATATAATGAATTAATACCCATAGACTGAAAATTCACAAAAACGTGGAAAAACGGCAAAATATTGCCTAATTCGATTATATTTTGTTTAAATCATATGAAGGAAAAGGGGGATGATAAACGTCAAAATATTGCTAAATTCGATGATTTTTCGTACGAAACAAAATGCAAGAAAACTTGCTTAAAATGCAATATTATGCGAAATTCTGAGATTTGAAAGCCAAATCACATATCGTGATACTACATGAAATAGTATCGAAATATTGGTAAAATTGAATATATTTACGTATTATCAAACTACATGAAAAACGTCAAAAAAGTCACTATTTTACCATATTTAAGGATTTTAACTTCAAAACATAGAGCGAGGTTTCGGATTATTTAGATCCAAGAAAAGACATATGACAATGTTGTTTCCATTACAAATGATAAAACCAATGTGTTTTCATTAGAATTAACTAAAATGTTCCTGATTTTCCGTTTATATTACCGATGGAAGATGTACACGTAAAACCGCTCTAATCCGGCTGAAACGTCGATATATGCAATAAAAACCGAACTTCTCCCCCTTTTCAATATCTTACTCAGTATTTTAACGAGAAACAAATAGATGGTTGAAAATGAAGTATTTAAGGTTATTATCTAATCAATTATGTGTTTGCATCATTTTTATCGTATATATAATGAAAACCCATAAATTGAAAATTCACAAAAACGTGGAAAAACGGCAAAATATTGCCTAATTCGATTATATTTTGTTTAAATCTCACAGAGGAAAAGGGGATGGTAAACGTCAAAATATTGCTAAATTCGATGATTTTTCGTACGAAACAAAATGCAAGAAAACTTGCTTAAAATGCAATATTATGCGAAATTCTGAGATTTGAAAGCCAAACCACATATAGTGATACTACATGAAATAGTATCGAAATATTGGTAAAAATGAATATATTTACGTATTATCAAACTACATGAAAAACGTCAAAAAAGTCACTATTTTACCATATTTATGGATTTTAACTTCAAAACATAGAGCGAGGTTTCGGATTATTTAGTTCCAAGAAAAGACATATGACAATGTTGTTTCCAATACAATTGATAAACCAATGTGTTTTCATTAGAATTAACTAAAATGTTCCTGATTTTCCGTTTATATTACCGACGGAAGATGTACACGAAAACATCTCTATTCCGGCTGAAACGTCGATATATGCAATAAAAACAGAACTTCTCCCCTTTTCAATATCTTACAATTAATCTTTCAACATTTTAATATTTTAACGAGAAACAAATAGATGATTGAAAATGAAGTATTTAAAGTTATTATCTAATAAATTATGTGTTTGCATCATTTTTATCGTATATATAATGAATATACCATAGACTGAAAATTCACAAAAACAAGGAAAAACGGCAAAGTATTGCCTAATTCGATGATATTTTGTTTAAATCATATGAAGGAAAAGGGGGATGATAAACGTCAAAATATTGCTAAATTCGATGATTTTTCGTACGAAAGAAAATGTAAGAAAACTTGCTTAAAATGCAATATTAGGCGAAATTCTGAGATTTGAAAGCCAAATCACATATCGTGATACTACATGAAATAGTGTCGAAATATTGGTAAAAATGAATATATTTACGTATTATCAAACTACATGAAAAACGTGAAAAAAGTCCCTATTTTACCATATTTGAGGATTTTAACTTCAAATCATAGAGCGAGGTTTCGTATTATTTAGATCCAAGAAAAGACATATGACAATGTTGTTTCCAATACAAATGATAAAAAACAATGTGTTTTCATTAGAATTAACTAAAATGTTGTTGATTTTCCGTTTATATTACCGATGGAAGATATACACGTAAAACCGCTCTAATCCGGCTGAAACGTCGATATATGCAATAAAAACCGAACTTCTCCCCTTTTCAATATCTTACTCAGTATTTTAACGAGAAACAAATAGATGATTGAAAATGAAGTATTTTAGGCTATTATCTAATCAATTATGTGTTTGCATCATTTTTATCGTATATATAATGAATTAATACCCATAGACTGAAAATTCACAAAAACAAATAAAAACGGCAAAATATTGCCTAATTCGATGATATTTTGTTTAAATCACACAGACGAAAAGGGGATGATAAACGTCAAAATATTGCTAAATTCGATGATTTTTCGTTGGAAACAAAATGCAAGAAAACTTGCTTAAAATGCAATATTATGCGACATTCTGAGATTTGAAGGCCAAATCACATATCGTGATACTACATGAAATACTATCGAAATATTGGTAAAAATTAATATATTCACGTAATATCAAACTACATGATTAACGTGAAAAAGTCATTATTTTTTCAGATATGAGGATTTTAACTTCAAATCATAGAGCGAGGTTTCGTATTATTTAGATCCAAGAAAAGACATATGACAATGTTGTTTCCAATACAAATTATAAAAAACAATGTGTTTTCATTAGAATGAACTAAAATGTTGTTGATTTTCAGTTTATATTACGGATGAAAGATGTACACGTAAAACCGCTCTATTCCGGCTGAAACGTCGATATATGCAATAAAAACCGAACTTCTCCCTTTTTCAATATCTTACTCAGTATTTTAACGAGAAACAAATAGATGGTTGAAAATGAAGTATTTAAGGTTATTATCTAGTCAATTATGTGTTTGCATCATTTTTATCGTATATATAATGAATTAATACCCATAGACTGAAAATTCACAAAAACGTGGAAAAACGGCAAAATATTGCCTAATTCGATTATATTTTGTTTAAATCATATGAAGGAAAAGGGGGATGATAAACGTCAAAATATTGCTAAATTCGATGATTTTTCGTACGAAACAAAATGCAAGAAAACTTGCTTAAAATGCAATATTATGCGAAATTCTGAGATTTGAAAGCCAAATCACATATCGTGATACTACATGAAATAGTATCGAAATATTGGTAAAATTGAATATATTTACGTATTATCAAACTACATGAAAAACGTCAAAAAAGTCACTATTTTACCATATTTAAGGATTTTAACTTCAAAACATAGAGCGAGGTTTCGGATTATTTAGATCCAAGAAAAGACATATGACAATGTTGTTTCCATTACAAATGATAAAACCAATGTGTTTTCATTAGAATTAACTAAAATGTTCCTGATTTTCCGTTTATATTACCGATGGAAGATGTACACGTAAAACCGCTCTAATCCGGCTGAAACGTCGATATATGCAATAAAAACCGAACTTCTCCCCCTTTTCAATATCTTACTCAGTATTTTAACGAGAAACAAATAGATGGTTGAAAATGAAGTATTTAAGGTTATTATCTAATCAATTATGTGTTTGCATCATTTTTATCGTATATATAATGAAAACCCATAAATTGAAAATTCACAAAAACGTGGAAAAACGGCAAAATATTGCCTAATTCGATTATATTTTGTTTAAATCTCACAGAGGAAAAGGGATGGTAAACGTCAAAATATTGCTAAATTCGATGATTTTTCGTACGAAACAAAATGCAAGAAAACTTGCTTAAAATGCAATATTATGCGAAATTCTGAGATTTGAAAGCCAAACCACATATAGTGATACTACATGAAATAGTATCGAAATATTGGTAAAAATGAATATATTTACGTATTATCAAACTACATGAAAAACGTCAAAAAAGTCACTATTTTACCATATTTATGGATTTTAACTTCAAAACATAGAGCGAGGTTTCGGATTATTTAGTTCCAAGAAAAGACATATGACAATGTTGTTTCCAATACAATTGATAAACCAATGTGTTTTCATTAGAATTAACTAAAATGTTCCTGATTTTCCGTTTATATTACCGACGGAAGATGTACACGAAAACATCTCTATTCCGGCTGAAACGTCGATATATGCAATAAAAACAGAACTTCTCCCCTTTTCAATATCTTACAATTAATCTTTCAACATTTTAATATTTTAACGAGAAACAAATAGATGATTGAAAATGAAGTATTTAAAGTTATTATCTAATAAATTATGTGTTTGCATCATTTTTATCGTATATATAATGAATATACCATAGACTGAAAATTCACAAAAACAAGGAAAAACGGCAAAATATTGCCTAAATCGATGATATTTTGTTTAAATCACAGAGAGGAAAAGGGGATGGTAAACGTCAAAATATTGCTAAATTCGATGATTTTTAGTACGAAACCAAATGCAAGAAAACTTGCTTAAAATGCAATATTATGCGACATTCTGAGATTTGAAGGCCAAATCACATATCGTGATACTACATGAAATAGTATCGAAATATTGGTAAAAATGAATATATTTACGTATTATCAAACTACATGAAAAACGTGAAAAAATCACTATTTTACCATATTTGAGGATTTTAACTTCAAATCATAGAGCGAGGTTTCGTATTATTTAGATCCAAGAAAAGACATATGACAATGTTGTTTCCAATACAAATGATAAAAAACAATGTGTTTTCATTAGAATGAACAAAAATGTTGTTGATTTTCCGTTTATATTACCGATGGAAGATGTACACGTAAAACCGCTCTAATCCGGCTGAAACGTCGATATATGCAATAAAAACCGAACTTTTCCCCTTTTCAAAATCTTACTCAGTATTTTAACGTGAAACAAATAGATGGTTGAAAATGAAGTGTTTAAGGTTATTATCTAATCAATTATGTGTTTGCATCATTTTTATCGTATATATAATGAAAACCCATCAACTGAAAATTCACAAAAACGTGGAAAAACGGCAAAATATTGCCTAATTTGATTATATTTTGTTTAAATCACACAGACAAAAAGGGGATGATAAACGTCAAAATATTGCTAAATTCGATGATTTTTCGTTGGAAACAAAATGCAAGAAAACTTGCTTAAAATGCAATATTATGCGACATTCTGAGATTTGAAGGCCAAATCACATATCGTGATACTACATGAAATACTATCGAATTATTGGTAAAAATGAATATATTCACGTAATATCAAACTACATGATTAACGTGAAAAAGTCATTATTTTTTCAGATATGAGGATTTTAACTTCAAATCATAGAGCGAGGTTTCGTATTATTTAGATCCAAGAAAAGACATATGACAATGTTGTTTCCAATACAAATTATAAAAAACAATGTGTTTTCATTAGAATGAACTAAAAATGAATGAACATTATTTGTTGATTTTGAACATGTTCAGAATGTTCAGACATGTTCAGAACAAAATCAACAAATATTGGCAAAAATGAATATATTTACGTATTATCAAACTACATGAAAAACGTGAAAAAATCACTATTTTACCATATTTGAGGATTTTAACTTCAAATCATAGAGCGAGGTTTCGTATTATTTAGATCCAAGAAAAGACATATGACAATGTTGTTTCCAATACAAATGATAAAAAACAATGTGTTTTCATTAGAATTAACTAAAATGTTGTTGATTTTCCGTTTATATTACCGATGGAAGATGTACACGTAAAACCGCTCTAATCCGGCTGAAACGTCGACATATGCAATAAAAACCGAACTTCTCCACTTTTCAATATCTTACTCAGTATTTTAACGAGAAACAAATAGATGATTGAAAGTGAAGTATTTAAGGCTATTCTCCAATCAATTATGTGTTTGCATCATTTTTATCGTATATATAATGAATTAATACCCATAGACTGAAAATTCACAAAAACGGAAAAACTGCAAAATATTGCCTAATTCGATGATATTTTGTTTAAATCATAGGAAGGAAAAGGGGGATGATAAGCGTCAAAATATTGCTAAATTCGATGATTTTTCGTACGAAACAAAATGCAAGAAAACTTGCTTAAAACGCAATATTAGGCGAAATTCTGAGATTTGAAAGCCAAATCACATATCGTGATACTACATGAAATAGTGTCGAAATATTGGTAAAAATGAATATATTTACGTATTATCAAACTACATGAAAAACGTGAAAAAAAGTCACTATTTTACCATATTTGAGGATTTTAACTTCAAATCATAGAGCGAGGTTTCGTATTATTTAGATCCAAGAAAAGACATATGACAATGTTGTTTCCAATACAAATGATAAAAAACAATGTGTTTTCATTAGAATGAACTAAAATGTTGTTGATTTTCCGTTTATATTACCGATGGAAGATGTACACGTAAAACAGCTCTAATCCGGCTGAAACGTCGATATATGCAATAAAAACAGAACTTCTCCCCTTTTCAATATCTTACTCAGTATTTTAACGAGAAACAAATAGATGGTTGGAAATGAAGTATTTAAGGTTATTATCTAATCAATTATGTGTTTGCATCATTTTTATCGTATATATAATGAAAACCCATAAACTGAAAATTCACAAAAACGTGGAAAAACGGTAAAATATTGCCTAATTCGATTATATTTTGTTTAAATCACACAGAGGAAAAGGGGATGATAAACGTCAAAATATTGCTAAATTCGATGATTTTTCGTACGAAACAAAATGCAAGAAAACATGCTTAAAATGCAATATTATGCGAAATTCTGAGATTTGAAAGCCAAATCACATATCGTGATACTACATGAAATAGTATCGAAATATTGGTAAAATTGAATATATTTACGTATTATCAAACTACATGAAAAACGTCAAAAAAGTCACTATTTTACCATATTTAAGGATTTTAACTTCAAAACATAGAGCGAGGTTTCGGATTATTTAGATCCAAGAAAAGACATATGACAATGTTGTTTCCAATACAAATGATAAAACCAATGTGTTTTCATTAGAATTAACTAAAATGTTCCAGATTTTCCGTTTATATTACCGACGGAAGATGTACACGAAAACATCTCTATTCCGGCTGAAACGTCGATATATGCAATAAAAACAGAACTTCTCCCCTTTTCAATATCTTACAATAAATATTTCAACATTTCAATATTTTAACGAGAAACAAATAGATGATTGAAAATAAAGTATTTAAGGTTATTATCTAATAAATTATGTGTTTGCATCATTTTTATCATATATATAATGAATATACCATAGACTGAAAATTCACAAAAATGAGGAAAAACGGCAAAATATTGCCTAATTCGATGATATTTTGTTTAAATCACACAGAGGAAAAGGGGATGGTAAACGTCAAAATATTGCTAAATTCGATGATTTTTAGTACGAAACAAAATGCAAGAAAACTTGCTTAAAATGCAATATTATACGACATTCTGAGATTTGAAAGCCAAATCACATATCGTGATACTACATGAAATAGTATCGAGATATTGGTAAAAATTAATATATTTACGTATTATCAAACTACATGAAAAACGTGAAAAAAGTCACTATTTTACAATATTTGAGGATTTTAACTTCAAATCATAGAGCGAGGTTTCGTATTATTTAGATCCAAGAAAAGACATATGACAATGTTGTTTCCAATACAAATGATAAAAAACAATGTGTTTTCATTAGAATTAACTAAAATGTTGTTGATTTTCCGTTTATATTACCGATGGAAGATGTACACGTAAAACCGCTCTAATCCGGCTGAAACGTCGATATATGCAATAAAAACCGAACTTCTCCCCTTTTCAATATCTTACTCAGTATTTTAACGAGAAACAAATAGATGATTGAAAATGAAGTATTTAAGGCTATTATCCAATCAATTATGTGTTTGCATCATTTTTATCGTATATATATAATGAATTAATACCCATAGACTGAAAATTCACAAAAACGTGGAAAAACTGCAAAATATTGCCAAATTCGATGATATTTTGTTTAAATCATATGAAGGAAAAGGGGGATGATAAGCGTCAAAATATTGCTAAATTCGATGATTTTTCGTACGAAACAAAATGCAAGAAAACTTGCTTAAAATGCAATATTAGGCGAAATTCTGAGATTTGAAAGCCAAATCACATATCGTGATACTACATGAAATAGTGTCGAAATATTGGTAAAAATGAATATATTTACGTATTATCAAACTACATGAAAAACGTGAAAAAAGTCACTATTTTACCATATTTGAGGATTTTAACTTCAAATCATAGAGCGAGGTTTCGTATTATTTAGATCCAAGAAAAGACATATGACAATGTTGTTTCCAATACAAATGATAAAAAACAATGTGTTTTCATTAGAATGAACTAAAATGTTGTTGATTTTGAAAGCCAAATCACATATCGTGATACTACATGAAATAGTGTCGAAATATTGGTAAAAATGAATATATTTACGTATTATCAAACTACATGAAAAACGTGAAAAAAGTCACTATTTTACCATATTTGAGGATTTTAACTTCAAATCATAGAGCGAGGTTTCGTATTATTTAGATCCAAGAAAAGACATATGACAATGTTGTTTCCAATACAAATGATAAAAAACAATGTGTTTTCATTAGAATGAACTAAAATGTTGTTGATTTTCCGTTTATATTACCGATGGAAGATGTACACGTAAAACAGCTCTAATCCGGCTGAAACGTCGATATATGCAATAAAAACCGAACTTCTGCCCTTTTCAATATCTTACTCAGTATTTTAACGAGAAACAAATAGATTGTTGAAAATGAAGTATTTAAGGTTATTATCTAATCAATTATGTGTTTGCATCATTTTTATCGTATATATAATGAAAACCCATAAACTGAAAATTCACAAAAACGTGGAAAAACGGCAAAATATTGCCTAATTCGATTATATTTTGTTTAAATCTCACAGAGGAAAAGGGGATGATAAACGTCAAAATATTGCTAAATTCTTATGATTTTTCGTACGAAACAAAATGCAAGAAAACTTGCTTAAAATGCAATATTATGCGAAATTCTGAAATTTGAAAGCCAAATCACATATCGTGATACTACATGAAATAGTATCGAAATATTGGTAAAAATGAATATATTTACGTATTATCAAACTACATGAAAAACGTCAAAAAAGTCACTATTTTACCATATTTAAGGATTTTAACTTCAAAACATAGAGCGAGGTTTCGGATTATTTAGATCCAAGAAAAGACATATGACAATGTTGTTTCCAATACAAATGATAAAACCAATGTGTTTTCATTAGAATGAACTAAAATGTTGTTGATTTTCCGTTTATATTACCGATAGAAGTAAAGACACGTAAAACAGCTCTAATCCGGCTGAAACGTCGATATATGCAATAAAAACCGAACTTCTCCCCTTTTCAATATCTTACTCAGTATTTTAACGAGAAACAAATAGATGGTTGAAAATGAAGAATTTAAGGTTATTATCTAATCAATTATGTGTTTGCATCATTTTTATCGTATATATAATGAAAACCCATAAACTGAAAATTCACAAAAACGTGGAAAAACGGTAAAATATTGCCTAATTCGATTATATTTTGTTTATATCACACAGAGGAAAAGGGGATGATAAACGTCAAAATATTGCTAAATTCGATGATTTTTCGTACGAAACAAAATGCAAGAAAACTTGCTTAAAATGCAATATTATGCGAAATTCTGAGATTTGAAAGCCAAATCACATATCGTGATACTACATGAAATAGTATCGAAATATTGGTAAAATTGAATATATTTACGTATTATCAAACTACATGAAAAACGTCAAAAAAGTCACTATTTTACCATATTTAAGGATTTTAACTTCAAAACATAGAGCGAGGTTTCGGATTATTTAGATCCAAGAAAAGACATATGACAATGTTGTTTCCAATACAAATGATAAAACCAATGTGTTTTCATTAGAATTAACTAAAATGTTCCTGATTTTCCGTTTATATTACCGACGGAAGATGTACACGAAAACATCTCTATTCCGGCTGAAACGTCGATATATGCAATAAAAACAGAACTTCTCCCCTTTTCAATATCTTACAATAAATCTTTCAACATTTCAATATTTTAACGAGAAACAAATAGATGATTGAAAATAAAGTATTTAAGGTTATTATCTAATAAATTATGTGTTTGCATCATTTTTATCATATATATAATGAATATACCATAGACTGAAAATTCACAAAAATAAGGAAAAACGGCAAAATATTGCCTAATTCGATGATATTTTGTTTATATCACACAGAGGAAAAGGGGATGGTAAACGTCAAAATATTGCTAAATTCGATGATTTTTAGTACGAAACAAAATGCAAGAAAACTTGCTTAAAATGCAATATTATGCGACATTCTGAGATTTGAAGGCCAAATCACATATCGTGAATATTTCGAGTATCGAAATATTGGTAAAAATTAATATATTTACGTATTATCAAACTACATGAAAAACGTGAAAAAGTCAAATATTTTACCATATTTGAGGATTTTACCTTCAAATCATAGAGCGAGGTTTCGGATTATTTAGATCCAAGAAAAGACATATGACAATGTTGTTTCCAATACAAATGATAAAAAACAATGTGTTTTCATTAGAATGAACTAAAATGTTGTTGATTTTCCGTTTATATTACCGATGGAAGATGAACACGAAAAACAGCTCTAATCCGGCTGAAACGTCGATATATGCAATAAAAACCGAACTTCTCCCCTTTTCAATATCTTACTCAGTATTTTAACGAGAAACAAATAGACGATTGAAAATGAAGTATTTAAGGCAATCCAATCAATTATGTGTTTGCATCACTTTTATCGTATATATAATGAATTAATACCCATAGACTGAAAATTCACAAAAACGTGGAAAACTGCAAAATATTGCCTTATTCGATGATATTTTGTTTAAATCATATGAAGGAAAAGGGGGATAATAAACGTCAAAATATTGCTAAATTCAATGATTTTTCGTGCGAAACAAAATGCAAGAAAACTTGCTTAAAATGCAATATTAGGCGAAATTCTGAGATTTGAAAGCCAAATCACATATCGTGATACTACATGAAATAGTGTCGAAATATTGGTAAAAATGAATATATTTACGTATTATCAAACTACATGAAAAACGTGAAAAAAGTCACTATTTTACCATATTTGAGGATTTTAACTTCAAATCATAGAGCGAGGTTTCGTATTATTTAGATCCAAGAAAAGACATATGACAATGTTGTTTCCAATACAAATGATAAAAAACAATGTGTTTTCATTAGAATGAACTAAAATGTTGTTGATTTTCCGTTTATATTACCGATGGAAGATGAACACGAAAAACAGCTCTAATCCGGCTGAAACGTCGATATATGCAATAAAAACCGAACTTCTCCCCTTTTCAATATCTTACTCAGTATTTTAACGAGAAACAAATAGATTGTTGAAAATGAAGTATTTAAGGTTATTATCTAATCAATTATGTGTTTGCATCATTTTTATCGTATATATAATGAAAACCCATAAACTGAAAATTCACAAAAACGTGGAAAAACGGCAAAATATTGCCTAATTCGATTATATTTTGTTTAAATCTCACAGAGGAAAAGGGGATGATAAACGTCAAAATATTGCTGAATTCGATGATTTTTCGTACGAAACAAAATGCAAGATAACTTGCTTAAAATGCAATATTATGCGAAATTCTGAGATTTGAAAGCCAAATCACATATCGTGATACTACATGAAATAGTATCGAAATATTGGTAAAAATGAATATATTTACGTATTATCAAACTACATGAAAAACGTCAAAAAAGTCACAATTTTACCATATTTAAGGATTTTAACTTCAAAACATAGAGCGAGGTTTCGGATTATTTAGATCCAAGAAAAGACATGACAATGTTGTTTCCAATACAAATGATAAAACCAATGTGTTTTCATTAGAATTAAATAAAATGTTCCTGATTTTCCGTTTCTATTACCGACGGAAGATGTACACGAAAACATCTCTATTCCGGCTGAAACGTCGATATATGCAATAAAAACAGAACTTCTCCCCTTTTCAATATCTTACAATTAATCTTTCAATATTTCAATATTTTAACGAGAAACAAATAGATGATTGAAAATGAAGTATTTAAGGTTATTATCTAATAAATTATGTGTTTGCATAATTTTTATCGTATATATAATGAATATACCATAGACTGAAAATTCACAAAAACAAGGAAAAACGGCAAAATATTGCCTAATTCGATGATATTTTGTTTAAATCACACAGAGGAAAAGGGGATGGTAAACGTCAAAATATTGCTAAATTCGATGATTTTTAGTACGAAACAAAATGCAAGAAAACTTGCTTAAAATGCAATATTATGCGACATTCTGAGATTTGAAGGCCAAATCACATATCGTGATACTACATGAAATAGTATCGAAATATTGGTAAAAATGAATATATTTACGTATTATCAAACTACATGAAAAACGTGAAAAAAGTCACTATTTTACCATATTTGAGGATTTTAACTTCAAGTCATAGAGCGAGGTTTCGTATTATTTAGATCCAAGAAAAGACATATGACAATGTTGTTTCCAATACAAATTATAAAAAACAATGTGTTTTCATTAGAATGAACTAAAATGTTGTTGATTTTGAAAGCCAAATCACATATCGTGATACTACATGAAATATTGTCGAAATATTGGTAAAAATGAATATATTTACGTATTATCAAACTACATGAGAAACGTGAAAAAAGTCACTATTTTAGAATATATGAGGATTTTAACTTCAAATCATAGAGCGAGGTTTCGTATTATTTAGATCCAAGAAAAGACATATGACAATGTTGTTTCCAATACAAATGATAAAAAACAATGTGTTTTCATTAGAATGAACTAAAATGTTGTTGATTTTCCGTTTATATTACCGATGGAAGTAAAGACACGTAAAACAGCTCTAATCCGGCTGAAACGTCGATATATGCAATAAAAACCGAACTTCTCCCCTTTTCAATATCTTACTCAGTATTTTAACGAGAAACAAATAGTATGTTGAAAATGAAGTATTTAAGGTTATTATCTAATCAATTATGTGTTTGCATCATTTTTATGGTATATATAATGAAAACCCATAAACTGAAAATTCACAAAAACGTGGAAAAACGGTAAAATATTGCCTAATTCGATTATATTTTGTTTAAATCACACAGAGGAAAAGGGGATGATAAACGTCAAAATATTGCTAAATTCGATGATTTTTCGTACGAAACAAGATGCAAGAAAACTTGCTTAAAATGCAATATTATGCGAAATTCTGAGATTTGAAAGCCAAATCACATATCGTGATACTACATGAAATAGTATCGAAATATTGGTAAAATTGAATATATTTACGTATTATCAAACTACATGAAAAACGTCAAAAAAGTCACTATTTTACCATATTTAAGGATTTTAACTTCAAAACATAGAGCGAGGTTTCGGATTATTTAGATCCAAGAAAAGACATATGACAATGTTGTTTCCAATACAAATGATAAAACCAATGTGTTTTCATTAGAATTAACTAAAATGTTCCTGATTTTCCGTTTATATTACCGACGGAAGATGTACACGAAAACATCTCTATTCCGGCTGAAACGTCGATATATGCAATAAAAACAGAACTTCTCCCCTTTTCAATATCTTACAATTAATCTTTCAATATTTCAATATATTAACGAGACACAAATAGATGATTGAAAATGAAGTATTTAAGGTTATTATCTAATAAATTATGTGTTTGCATCATTTTTATCGTATATATAATGAATATACCATAGACTGAAAATTCACAAAAACAAGGAAAAACGGCAAAATATTGCCTAATTCGATGATATTTTGTTTAAATCACACAGAGGAAAAGGGGATGGTAAACGTCAAAATATTGCTAAATTCGATGATTTTTAGTACGAAACAAAATGCAAGAAAACTTGCTTAAAATGCAATATTATGCGACATTCTGAGATTTGAAGGCCAAATCACATATCGTGATACTACATGAAATAGTATCGAAATATTGGTAAAAATGAATTACGTATTATCAAACTACATGAAAAACGTGAAAAAAGTCACTATTTTACCTTATTTGAGGATTTTAACTTCAAATCATAGAGCGAGGTTTCGAATTATTTAGATCCAAGAAAAGACATATGACAATGTTGTTTCCAATACAAATGATAAAACCAATGTGTTTTCATTAGAATTAACTAAAATGTTCCTGATTTTCCGTTTATATTACCGACGGAAGATGTACACGAAAACATCTCTATTCCGGCTGAAACGTCGATATATGCAATAAAAACAGAACTTCTCCCCTTTTCAATATCTTACAATTAATCTTTCAATATTTCAATATTTTAACGAGAAACAAATAGATGATTGAAAATGAAGTATTTAAGGTTATTATCTAATAAATTATGTGTTTGCATTATTTTTATCGTATATATAATGAATATACCATAGACTGAAAATTCACAAAAACAAGGAAAAACGGCAAAATATTGCCTAATTCGATGATATTTTGTTTAAATCACACAGAGGAAAAGGGGATGGAAAACGTCAAAATATTGCTAAATTCGATGATTTTTAGTACGAAACAAAATGCAAGAAAACTTGCTTAAAATGCAATATTATGCGACATTCTGAGATTTGAAGGCCAAATCACATATCGTGATACTACATGAAATAGTATCGAAATATTGGTAAATATGAATTACGTATTATCAAACTACATGAAAAACGTGAAAAAAGTCACTATTTTACCTTATTTGAGGATTTTAACTTCAAATCATAGAGCGAGGTTTCGTATAATTTAGATCCAAGAAAAGACATATGACAATGTTGTTTCCAATACAAATGATAAAAAACAATGTGTTTTCATTAGAATGAACTAAAATGTTGTTGATTTTCCGTTTATATTACCGATGGAAGATGTACACGTAAAACCGCTCTAATCCGGCTGAAACGTCGATATATGCAATAAAAACCGAACTTTTCCCCTTCTCAAAATCTTATTCAGTATTTTAACGTGAAACAAATAGATGGTTGAAAATGAAGTATTTAAGGTTATTATCTAATCAATTATGTGTTTGCATCATTTTTATCGTATATATAATGAAAACCCATAAACTGAAAATTCACAAAAACGTGGAAAAACGGCAAAATATTGCCTAATTCGATTATATTTTGTTTAAATCACACAGAGGAAAAGGGGATGATAAACGTCAAAATATTGCTAAATTCGATGATTTTTCTTACGAAACAAAATGCAAGAAAACCTGACTAAAATTCAATATTATGCGACATTCTGAGATTTGAAGGCCAAATCACATATCGTGATACTACATGAAATAGTATCGAAATATTGGTAAAAATGAATATATTTACGTAATATCAAACTACATGATTAACGTGAAAAAGTCACTATTTTTTCAGATATGAGGATTTTAACTGCAAATCATAGAGCGAGGTTTCGTATTATTTAGATCCAAGAAAAGACATATGACAATGTTGTTTCCAATACAAATTATAAAAAACAATGTGTTTTCATTAGAATGAACTAAAATGTTGTTGATTTTCCGTTTATATTACCGATGAAAGATGTGTACACGTAAAACCGCTCTAATCCGGCTGAAACGTCGATATATGCAATAAAAACCGAACTTCTCCCCTTTTCAATATCTTACTCAGTATTTTAACGAGAAACAAATAGATGGTTGAAAATGAAGTATTTAAGGTTATTATCTAATCAATTATGTGTTTGCATCAGTTTTTTCGTATATATAATGAATTAATACCCATAGACTGAAAATTCACAAAAACGTGGAAAAACTGCAAAATATTGCCTAATTCGATGATATTTTGTTTAAATCATATGAAGGAAAAGGGGGATGATAAACGTCAAAATATTGCTAAATTCGATGATTTTTCGTACGAAACAAAATGCAAGAAAACTCGCTTAAAATGCAATATTATGCAAAATTCTGAGATTTGAAAGCCAAATCACATATCGTGATACTACATGAAATAGTGTCGAAATATTGGTAAAAATGAATATATTTACGTATTATCAAACTACATGAAAAACGTGAAAAAAGTCACTATTTTACCATATTTGAGGATTTTAACTTCAAATCATAGAGCAAGGTTTCGTATTATTTAGATCCAAGAAAAGACATATGACAATGTTGTTTCCAATACAAATGAAAAAAAACAATGTGTTTTCATTAGAATGAACTAAAATGTTGTTGATTTTCCGTTTATATTACCGATGGAAGATGTACACGTAAAACAGCTCTAATCCGGCTGAAACGTCGATATATGCAATAAAAACCGAACTTCTCCCCTTTTCAATATCTTACTCAGTATTTTAACGAGAAACAAATAGATGGTTGAAAATGAAGTATTTAAGGTTATTATCTAATCAATTATGTGTTTGCATCATTTTTATCGTATATATAATGAAAACCCATAAATTGAAAATTCACAAAAACGTGGAAAAACGGCAAAATATTGCCTAATTCGATTATATTTTGTTTAAATCTCACAGAGGAAAAGGGGATGATAAACGTCAAATAATTGCTAAATTCGATGATTTTTCGTACGAAACAAAATGCAAGAAAACTTGCTTAAAATGCAATATTATGCGAAATTCTGAGATTTGAAAGCCAAATCACATATCGTGATACTACATGAAATAGTATCGAAATATTGGTAAAAATGAATATATTTACGTATTATCAAACTACATGAAAAACGTCAAAAAAGTCACTATTTTACCATATTAAAGGATTTTAACTTCAAAACATAGAGCGAGGTTTCGGATTATTTAGATCCAAGAAAAGACATATGACAATGTTGTTTCCAATACAAATGATAAAACTAATGTGTTTTCATTAGAATTAACTAAAATATTCCCGATTTTCCGTTTATATTACCGATGGAAGATGTACACGAAAACATCTCTATTCCGGATGAAACGTCGATATATGCAATAAAAACAGAACTTCTCCCCTTTACAATATCTTACAATAAATCTTTCAACATTTCAATATTTTAACGAGAAACAAATAGATGATTGAAAATAAAGTATTTAAGGTTATTATCTAATAAATTATGTGTTTGCATCATTTTTATCATATATATAATGAATACACCATAGACTGAAAATTCACAAAAATAAGGAAAAACGGCAAAATATTGCCTAATTCGATGATATTTTGTTTAAATCACACAGAGGAAAAGGGGATGGTAAACGTCAAAATATTGCTAAATTCGATCATTTTTAGTACGAAACAAAATGCAAGAAAACTTGCTTAAAATGCAATATTATGCGACATTCTGAGATTTGAAGGCCAAATCACATATCGTGATACTACATGAAATAGTATCGAAATATTGGTAAAAATTAATATATTTACGTATTATCAAACTACATGAAAAACGTGAAAAAAGTCACTATTTTACCATATATGAGGATTTTAACTTCAAATCATAGAGCGAGGTTTCGTATTATTTAGATCCAAGAAAAGACATATGACAATGTTGTTTCCAATACAAATGATAAAAAACAATGTGTTTTCATTAGAATTAACTAAAATGTTGTTGATTTTCCATTTATATTACCGATGGAAGATGTACACGTAAAACCGCTCTAATCCGGCTGAAACGTCGATATATGCAATAAAAACCGAACTTCTCCCCTTTTCAATATCTTACTCAGTATTTTAACGAGAAACAAATAGATGATTGAAAATGAAGTATTTAAGGCTATTATCCAATCAATTATGTGTTTGCATCATTTTTATCGTATATATAATGAATTAATACCCATAGACTGAAAATTCACAAAAACGTGGAAAAACTGCAAAATATTGCCTAATTCGATTATATTTTGTTTAAATCATATGAAGGAAAAGGGGGATGATAAACGTCAAAATATTGCTAAATTCGATGATTTTTTGTACGAAACAAAATGCAAGAAAACTTGCTTAAAACGCAATATTAGGCGAAATTCTGAGATTTGAAAGCCAAATCACATATCGTGATACTACATGAAATAGTGTCGAAATATTGGTAAAAATGAATATATTTACGTATTATCAATCTACATGAAAAACGTGAAAAAGTCACTATTTTACCATATTTGAGGATTTTAACTTCAAATCATAGAGCGAGGTTTCGTATTATTTAGATCCAAGAAAAGACATATGACAATGTTGTTTCCAATACAAATGATAAAAAACAATGTGTTTTCATTAGAATGAACTAAAATGTTGTTGATTTTGAAAGCCAAATCACATATCGTGATACTACATGAAATAGTGTCGAAATATTGGTAAAAATGAATATATTTACGTATTATCAAACTACATGAGAAACGTGAAAAAAGTCACTATTTTAGAATATTTGAGGATTTTAACTTCAAATCATAGAGCGAGGTTTCGTATTATTTAGATCCAAGAAAAGACATATGACAATGTTGTTTCCAATACAAATGATAAAAAACAATGTGTTTTCATTAGAATGAACTAAAATGTTGTTGATTTTCCGTTTATATTACAGATGGAAGTATAGACACGTAAAACAGCTCTAATCCGGCTGAAACGTCGATATATGCAATAAAAACCGAACTTCTCCCCTTTTCAATATCTTACTCAGTATTTTAACGAGAAACAAATAGATGGTTGAAAATGAAGTATTTAAGGTTATTATCTAATCAATTATGTGTTTGCATCATTTTTATCGTATATATAATGAAAACCCATAAACTGAAAATTCACAAAAACGTGGAAAAACGGTAAAATATTGCCTAATTCGATTATATTTTGTTTAAATCACACAGAGGAAAAGGGGATGATAAACGTCAAAATATTGCTAAATTCGATGATTTTTCGTACGAAACAAAATGCAAGAAAACTTGCTTAAAATGCAATATTATGCGAAATTCTGAGATTTGAAAGCCAAATCACATATCGTGATACTACATGAAATAGTATCGAAATATTGGTAAAATTGAATATATATACGTATTATCAAACTAAATGAAAAACGTCAAAAAAGTCACTATTTTACCATATTTAAGGATTTTAACTTCAAAACATAGAGCGAGGTTTCGGATTATTTAGATCCAAGAAAAGACATATGACAATGTTGTTTCCAATACAAATGATAAAACCAATGTGTTTTCATTAGAATTAACTAAAATGTTCCTGATTTTCCGTTTATATTACCGACGGAAGATGTACACGAAAACATCTCTATTCCGGCTGAAACGTCGATATATGCAATAAAAACAGAACTTCTCCCCTTTTCAATATCTTACAATAAATCTTTCAACATTTCAATATTTTAACGAGAAACAAATAGATGATTGAAAATAAAGTATTTAAGGTTATTATCTAATAAATTATGTGTTTGCATCATTTTTATCATATATATAATGAATATAATGACTGAAAATTCACAAAAATAAGGAAAAACGGCAAAATATTGCCTAATTCGATGATATTTTGTTTATATCACAAAGAGGAAAAGGGGATGGTAAACGTCAAAATATTGCTAAATTCGATGATTTTTAGTACGAAACAAAATGCAAGAAAACTTGCTTAAAATGCAATATTATGCGACATTCTGAGATTTGAAGGCCAAATCACATATCGTGATACTACATGAAATAGTATCGAAATATTGGTAAAAATTAATATATTTACGTATTATCAAACTACATGAAAAACGTGAAAAAAGTCACTATTTTACCATATTTGAGGATTTTAACTTCAAATCATAGAGCGAGGTTTCGTATTATTTAGATCCAAGAAAAGACATATGACAATGTTGTTTCCAATACAAATGATAAAAAACAATGTGTTTTCATTAGAATTAACTAAAATGTTGTTGATTTTCCGTTTATATTACCGATGAAAGATGTACACGTAAAACCGCTCTAATCCGGCTGAAACGTCGATATATGCAATAAAAACCGAACTTCTCCCCTTTTCAATATCTTACTCAGTATTTTAACGAGAAACAAATAGATGAATGAAAATGAAGTATTTAAGGCTATTATCCAATCAATTATGTGTTTGCATCACTTTAATCGTATATATAATGAATTAATACCCATAGACTGAAAATTCACAAAAACGTGGAAAAACTGCAAAATATTGCCTTATTCGATGATATTTTGTTTAAATCATATGAAGGAAAAGGGGGATGATAAACGTCAAAATATTGCTAAATTCGATGATTTTTCGTACGAAACAAAATGCAAGAAAACTTGCTTAAAATGCAATATTAGGCGAAATTCTGAGATTTGAAAGCCAAATCACATATCGTGATACTACATGAAATAGTGTCGAAATATTGGTAAAAATGAATATATTTACGTATTATCAAACTACATGAAAAACGTGAAAAAAGTCACTATTTTACCATATTTGAGGATTTTAACTTCAAATCATAGAGCGAGGTTTCGTATTATTTAGATCCAAGAAAAGACATATGACAATGTTGTTTCCAATACAAATGATTAAAAACAATGTGTTTTCATTAGAATGAACTAAAATGTTGTTGATTTTCCGTTTATATTACCGACGGAAGATGTACACGAAAACATCTCTATTCCGGCTGAAACGTCGATATATGCAATAAAAACAGAACTTCTCCCCTTTTCAATATCTTACAATAAATCTTTCCACATTTCAATATTTTAACGAGAAACAAATAGATGATTGAAAATAAAGTATTTAAGGTTATTATCTAATAAATTATGTGTTTGCATCATTTTTATCATATATATAATGAATATACCATAGACTGAAAATTCACAAAAATAAGGAAAAACGGCAAAAAATTGCCTAATTCGATAATATTTTGTTTATATCACACAGAGGAAAAGGGGATGGTAAACGTCAAAATATTGCTAAATTCGATGATTTTTAGTACGAAACAAAATGCAAGAAAACTTGCTTAAAATGCAATATTATGCGACATTCTGAGATTTGAAGGCCAAATCACATATCGTGATACTACATGAAATAGTATCGAAATATTGGTAAAAATTAATATATTTACGTATTATCAAACTACATGAAAAACGTGAAAAAAGTCACTATTTTACCATATTTGAGGATTTTAACTTCAAATCATAGAGCGAGGTTTCGTATTATTTAGATCCAAGAAAAGACATATGACAATGTTGTTTCCAATACAAATGATAAAAAACAATGTGTTTTCATTTGAATTAACTAAAATGTTGTTGATTTTCCGTTTATATTACCGATGGAAGATGTACACGTAAAACCGCTCTAATCCGGCTGAAACGTCGATATATGCAATAAAAACCGAACTTCTCCCCTTTTCAATATCTTACTCAGTATTTTAACGAGAAACAAATAAATGATTGAAAATGAAGTATTTAAGGCTATTATCCAATCAATTATGTGTTTGCATCACTTTTATCGTATATTTAATGAATTAATACCCATAGACTGAAAATTCACAAAAACGTGGAAAAACTGCAAAATATTGCCTTATTCGATGATATTTTGTTTAAATCATATGAAGGAAAAGGGGGATGATAAACGTCAAAATATTGCTAAATTCGATGATTTTTCGTACGAAACAAAATGCAAGAAAACTTGCTTAAAATGCAATATTAGGCGAAATTCTGAGATTTGAAAGCCAAATCACATATCGTGATACTACATGAAATAGTGTCGAAATATTGGTAAAAATGAATATATTTACGTATTATCAAACTACATGAAAAACGTGAAAAAGTCACTATTTTACCATATTTGAGGATTTTAACTTCAAATCATAGAGCGAGGTTTCGTATTATTTAGATCCAAGAAAAGACATATGACAATGTTGTTTCCAATACAAATGATAAAAAACAATGTGTTTTCATTAGAATGAACTAAAATGTTGTTGATTTTCCGTTTATATTACCGATGGAAGATGTACACGTAAAACAGCTCTAATCCGGCTGAAACGTCGATATATGCAATAAAAACCGAACTTCTCCCCTTTTCAATATCTTACTCAGTATTTTAACGAGAAACAAATAGATGGTTGAAAATGAAGTATTTAAGGTTATTATCTAATCAATTATGTGTTTGCATCATTTTTATCGTATATATAATGAAAACCCATAAACTGAAAATTCACAAAAACGTGGAAAAACGGCAAAATATTGCCTAATTCGATTATAGTTTGTTTAAATCTCACAGAGGAAAAGGGGATGATAAACGTCAAAATATTGCTAAATTCGATGATTTTTCGTACGAAACAAAATGCAAGAAAACTTGCTTAAAATGCAATATTATGCGAAATTCTGAGATTTGAAAGCCAAATCACATATCGTGATACTACATGAAATAGTATCGAAATATTGGTAAAAATGAATATATTTACGTATTATCAAACTACATGAAAAACGTCAAAAAAGTCACTATTTTACCATATTTAAGGATTTTAACTTCAAAACATAGAGCGAGGTTTCGGATTATTTAGATCCAAGAAAAGACATATGACAATGTTGTTTCCAATACAAATGATAAAACCAATGTGTTTTCATTAGAATTAAATAAAATGTTCCTGATTTTCCGTTTCTATTACCGACGGAAGATGTACACGAAAACATCTCTATTCCGGCTGAAACGTCGATATATGCAATAAAAACAGAACTTCTCCCCTTTTCAATATCTTACAATTAATCTTTCAATATTTCAATATTTTAACGAGAAACAAATAGATGATTGAAAATGAAGTATTTAAGGTTATTATCTAATAAATTATGTGTTTGCATCATTTTTATCGTATATATAATGAATATACCATAGACTGAAAATTCACAAAAACAAGGAAAAACGGCAAAATATTGCCTAATTCGATGATATTTTGTTTAAATCACACAGAGGAAAAGGGGATGGTAAACGTCAAAATATTGCTAAATTCGATGATTTTTAGTACGAAACAAAATGCAAGAAAACTTGCTTAAAATGCAATATTATGCGACATTCTGAGATTTGAAGGCCAAATCACATATCGTGATACAACATGAAATAGTATCGAAATATTGGTAAAAATGAATATATTTACGTATTATCAAACTACATGAAAAACATGAAAAAAGTCACTATTTTACCATATTTGAGGATTTTAACTTCAAATCATTGAGCGAGGTTTCGTATTATTTAGATCCAAGAAAAGACATATGACAATGTTGTTTCCAATACAAATGATAAAAAACAATGTGTTTTCATTAGAATGAACTAAAATGTTGTTGATTTTGAAAGCCAAATCACATATCGTGATACTACATGAAATAGTGTCGAAATATTGGTAAAAATGAATATATTTACGTATTATCAAACTACATGAGAAACGTGAAAAAGTCACTATTTTAGAATATTTGAGGATTTTAACTTCAAATCATAGAGCGAGGTTTCGTATTATTTAGATCCAAGAAAAGACATATGACAATGTTGTTTCCAATACAAATGATAAAAAACAATGTGTTTTCATTAGAATGAACTAAAATGTTGTTGATTTTCCGTTTATATTACAGATGGAAGTGTAGACACGTAAAACAGCTCTAATCCGGCTGAAACGTCGATATATGCAATAAAAACCGAACTTCTCCCCTTTTCAATATCTTACTCAGTATTTTAACGAGAAACAAATAGATGGTTGAAAATGAAGTATTTAAGGTTATTATCTAATCAATTATGTGTTTGCATCATTTTTATCGTATATATAATGAAAACCCATAAACTGAAAATTCACAAAAACGTGGAAAAACGGTAAAATATTGCCTAATTCGATTATATTTTGTTTAAATCACACAGAGGAAAAGGGGATGATAAACGTCAAAATATTGCTAAATTCGATGATTTTTCGTACGAAACAAAATGCAAGAAAACTTGCTTAAAATGCAATATTATGCGAAATTCTGAGATTTGAAAGCCAAATCACATATCGTGATACTACATGAAATAGTATCGAAATATTGGTAAAATTGAATATATATACGTATTATCAAACTACATGAAAAACGTCAAAAAAGTCACTATTTTACCATATTTAAGGATTTTAACTTCAAAACATAGAGCGAGGTTTCGGATTATTTAGATCCAAGAAAAGACATATGACAATGTTGTTTCCAATACAAATGATAAAATCAATGTGTTTTCATTAGAATTAACTAAAATGTTCCTGATTTTCCGTTTATATTACCGACGGAAGATGTACACGAAAACATCTCTATTCCGGCTGAAACGTCGATATATGCAATAAAAACAGAACTTCTCCCCTTTTCAATATCTTACAATAAATCTTTCAACATTTCAATATTTTAACGAGAAACAAATAGATGATTGAAAATAAAGTATTTAAGGTTATTATCTAATAAATTATGTGTTTGAATCATTTTTATCATATATATAATGAATATAATGACTGAAAATTCACAAAAATAAGGAAAAACGGCAAAATATTGCCTAATTCGATGATATTTTGTTTATATCACAAAGAGGAAAAGGGGATGGTAAACGTCAAAATATTGCTAAATTCGATGATTTTTAGTACGAAAGAAAATGCAAGAAAACTTGCTTAAAATGCAATATTATGCGACATTCTGAGATTTGAAGGCCAAATCACATATCGTGATACTACATGAAATAGTATCGAAATATTGGTAAAAATTAATATATTTACGTATTATCAAACTACATGAAAAACGTGAAAAAAGTCACTATTTTACCATATTTGAGGATTTTAACTTCAAATCATAGAGCGAGGTTTCGTATTATTTAGATCCAAGAAAAGACATATGACAATGTTGTTTCCAATACAAATGATAAAAAACAATGTGTTTTCATTAGAATTAACTAAAATGTTGTTGATTTTCCGTTTATATTACCGATGGAAGATGTACACGTAAAACCGCTCTAATCCGGCTGAAACGTCGATATATGCAATAAAAACCGAACTTCTCCCCTTTTCAATATCTTACTCAGTATTTTAACGAGAAACAAATAGATGAATGAAAATGAAGTATTTAAGGCTATTATCCAATCAATTATGTGTTTGCATCACTTTTATCGTATATATAATGAATTAATACCCATAGACTGAAAATTCACAAAAACGTGGAAAAACTGCAAAATATTGCCTTATTCGATGGTATTTTGTTTAAATCATATGAAGGAAAAGGGGGATGATAAACGTCAAAATATTGCTAAATTCGATGATTTTTCGTACGAAACAAAATGCAAGAAAACTTGCTTAAAATGCAATATTAGGCGAAATTCTGAGATTTGAAAGCCAAATCACATATCGTGATACTACATGAAATAGTGTCGAAATATTGGTAAAAATGAATATATTTACGTATTATCAAACTACATGAAAAACGTGAAAAAAGTCACTATTTTACCATATTTGAGGATTTTAACTTCAAATCATAGAGCGAGGTTTCGTATTATTTAGATCCAAGAAAAGACATATGACAATGTTGTTTCCAATACAAATGATTAAAAACAATGTGTTTTCATTAGAATGAACTAAAATGTTGTTGATTTTCCGTTTATATTACCGACGGAAGATGTACACGAAAACATCTCTATTCCGGCTGAAACGTCGATATATGCAATAAAAACAGAACTTCTCCCCTTTTCAATATCTTACAATAAATCTTTCCACATTTCAATATTTTAACGAGAAACAAATAGATGATTGAAAATAAAGTATTTAAGGTTATTATCTAATAAATTATGTGTTTGCATCATTTTTATCATATATATAATGAATATACCATAGACTGAAAATTCACAAAAATAAGGAAAAACGGCAAAATATTGCCTAATTCGATAATATTTTGTTTATATCACACAGAGGAAAAGGGGATGGTAAACGTCAAAATATTGCTAAATTCGATGATTTTTAGTACGAAACAAAATGCAAGAAAACTTGCTTAAAATGCAATATTATGCGACATTCTGAGATTTGAAGGCCAAATCACATATCGTGATACTACATGAAATAGTATCGAAATATTGGTAAAAATTAATATATTTACGTATTATCAAACTACATGAAAAACGTGAAAAAAGTCACTATTTTACCATATTTGAGGATTTTAACTTCAAATCATAGAGCGAGGTTTCGTATTATTTAGATCCAAGAAAAGACATATGACAATGTTGTTTCCAATACAAATGATAAAAAACAATGTGTTTTCATTTGAATTAACTAAAATGTTGTTGATTTTCCGTTTATATTACCGATGGAAGATGTACACGTAAAACCGCTCTAATCCGGCTGAAACGTCGATATATGCAATAAAAACCGAACTTCTCCCCTTTTCAATATCTTACTCAGTATTTTAACGAGAAACAAATAAATGATTGAAAATGAAGTATTTAAGGCTATTATCCAATCAATTATGTGTTTGCATCACTTTTATCGTATATATAATGAATTAATACCCATAGACTGAAAATTCACAAAAACGTGGAAAAACTGCAAAATATTGCCTTATTCGATGATATTTTGTTTAAATCATATGAAGGAAAAGGGGGATGATAAACGTCAAAATATTGCTAAATTCGATGATTTTTCGTACGAAACAAAATGCAAGAAAACTTGCTTAAAATGCAATATTAGGCGAAATTCTGAGATTTGAAAGCCAAATCACATATCGTGATACTACATGAAATAGTGTCGAAATATTGGTAAAAATGAATATATTTACGTATTATCAAACTACATGAAAAACGTGAAAAAGTCACTATTTTACCATATTTGAGGATTTTAACTTCAAATCATAGAGCGAGGTTTCGTATTATTTAGATCCAAGAAAAGACATATGACAATGTTGTTTCCAATACAAATGATAAAAAACAATGTGTTTTCATTAGAATGAACTAAAATGTTGTTGATTTTCCGTTTATATTACCGATGGAAGATGTACACGTAAAACAGCTCTAATCCGGCTGAAACGTCGATATATGCAATAAAAACCGAACTTCTCCCCTTTTCAATATCTTACTCAGTATTTTAACGAGAAACAAATAGATGGTTGAAAATGAAGTATTTAAGGTTATTATCTAATCAATTATGTGTTTGCATCATTTTTATCGTATATATAATGAAAACCCATAAACTGAAAATTCACAAAAACGTGGAAAAACGGCAAAATATTGCCTAATTCGATTATATTTTGTTTAAATCTCACAGAGGAAAAGGGGATGATAAACGTCAAAATATTGCTAAATTCGATGATTTTTCGTACGAAACAAAATGCAAGAAAACTTGCTTAAAATGCAATATTATGCGAAATTCTGAGATTTGAAAGCCAAATCACATATCGTGATACTACATGAAATAGTATCGAAATATTGGTAAAAATGAATATATTTACGTATTATCAAACTACATGAAAAACGTCAAAAAAGTCACTATTTTACCATATTTAAGGATTTTAACTTCAAAACATAGAGCGAGGTTTCGGATTATTTAGATCCAAGAAAAGACATATGACAATGTTGTTTCCAATACAAATGATAAAACCAATGTGTTTTCATTAGAATTAAATAAAATGTTCCTGATTTTCCGTTTCTATTACCGACGGAAGATGTACACGAAAACATCTCTATTCCGGCTGAAACGTCGATATATGCAATAAAAACAGAACTTCTCCCCTTTTCAATATCTTACAATTAATCTTTCAATATTTCAATATTTTAACGAGAAACAAATAGATGATTGAAAATGAAGTATTTAAGGTTATTATCTAATAAATTATGTGTTTGCATCATTTTTATCGTATATATAATGAATATACCATAGACTGAAAATTCACAAAAACAAGGAAAAACGGCAAAATATTGCCTAATTCGATGATATTTTGTTTAAATCACACAGAGGAAAAGGGGATGGTAAACGTCAAAATATTGCTAAATTCGATGATTTTTAGTACGAAACAAAATGCAAGAAAACTTGCTTAAAATGCAATATTATGCGACATTCTGAGATTTGAAGGCCAAATCACATATCGTGATACAACATGAAATAGTATCGAAATATTGGTAACAATGAATATATTTACGTATTATCAAACTACATGAAAAACATGAAAAAAGTCACTATTTTACCATATTTGAGGATTTTAACTTCAAATCATTGAGCGAGGTTTCGTATTATTTAGATCCAAGAAAAGACATATGACAATGTTGTTTCCAATACAAATGATAAAAAACAATGTGTTTTCATTAGAATGAACTAAAATGTTGTTGATTTTGAAAGCCAAATCACATATCGTGATACTACATGAAATAGTGTCGAAATATTGGTAAAAATGAATATATTTACGTATTATCAAACTACATGAGAAACGTGAAAAAGTCACTATTTTAGAATATTTGAGGATTTTAACTTCAAATCATAGAGCGAGGTTTCGTATTATTTAGATCCAAGAAAAGACATATGACAATGTTGTTTCCAATACAAATGATAAAAAACAATGTGTTTTCATTAGAATGAACTAAAATGTTGTTGATTTTCCGTCTATATTACAGATGGAAGTGTAGACACGTAAAACAGCTCTAATCCGGCTGAAACGTCGATATATGCAATAAAAACCGAACTTCTCCCCTTTTCAATATCTTACTCAGTATTTTAACGAGAAACAAATAGATGGTTGAAAATGAAGTATTTAAGGTTATTATCTAATCAATTATGTGTTTGCATCATTTTTATCGTATATATAATGAAAACCCATAAACTGAAAATTCACAAAAACGTGGAAAAACGGTAAAATATTGCCTAATTCGATTATATTTTGTTTAAATCACACAGAGGAAAAGGGGATGATAAACGTCAAAATATTGCTAAATTCGATGATTTTTCGTACGAAACAAAATGCAAGAAAACTTGCTTAAAATGCAATATTATGCGAAATTCTGAGATTTGAAAGCCAAATCACATATCGTGATACTACATGAAATAGTATCGAAATATTGGTAAAATTGAATATATATACGTATTATCAAACTACATGAAAAACGTCAAAAAAGTCACTATTTTACCATATTTAAGGATTTTAACTTCAAAACATAGAGCGAGGTTTAGGATTATTTAGATCCAAGAAAAGACATATGACAATGTTGTTTCCAATACAAATGATAAAACCAATGTGTTTTCATTAGAATTAACTAAAATGTTCCTGATTTTCCGTTTATATTACCGACGGAAGATGTACACGAAAACATCTCTATTCCGGCTGAAACGTCGATATATGCAATAAAAACAGAACTTCTCCCCTTTTCAATATCTTACAATAAATCTTTCAACATTTCAATATTTTAACGAGAAACAAATAGATGATTGAAAATAAAGTATTTAAGGTTATTATCTAATAAATTATGTGTTTGAATCATTTTTATCATATATATAATGAATATAATGACTGAAAATTCACAAAAATAAGGAAAAACGGCAAAATATTGCCTAATTCGATGATATTTTGTTTATATCACAAAGAGGAAAAGGGGATGGTAAACGTCAAAATATTGCTAAATTCGATGATTTTTAGTACGAAAGAAAATGCAAGAAAACTTGCTTAAAATGCAATATTATGCGACATTCTGAGATTTGAAGGCCAAATCACATATCGTGATACTACATGAAATAGTATCGAAATATTGGTAAAAATTAATATATTTACGTATTATCAAACTACATGAAAAACGTGAAAAAAGTCACTATTTTACCATATTTGAGGATTTTAACTTCAAATCATAGAGCGAGGTTTCGTATTATTTAGATCCAAGAAAAGACATATGACAATGTTGTTTCCAATACAAATGATAAAAAACAATGTGTTTTCATTAGAATTAACTAAAATGTTGTTGATTTTCCGTTTATATTACCGATGGAAGATGTACACGTAAAACCGCTCTAATCCGGCTGAAACGTCGATATATGCAATAAAAACCGAACTTCTCCCCTTTTCAATATCTTACTCAGTATTTTAACGAGAAACAAATAGATGAATGAAAATGAAGTATTTAAGGCTATTATCCAATCAATTATGTGTTTGCATCACTTTTATCGTATATATAATGAATTATTACCCATAGACTGAAAATTCACAAAAACGTGGAAAAACTGCAAAATATTGCCTTATTCGATGGTATTTTGTTTAAATCATATGAAGGAAAAGGGGGATGATAAACGTCAAAATATTGCTAAATTCGATGATTTTTCGTACGAAACAAAATGCAAGAAAACTTGCTTAAAATGCAATATTAGGCGAAATTCTGAGATTTGAAAGCCAAATCACATATCGTGATACTACATGAAATAGTGTCGAAATATTGGTAAAAATGAATATATTTACGTATTATCAAACTACATGAAAAACGTGAAAAAAGTCACTATTTTACCATATTTGAGGATTTTAACTTCAAATCATAGAGCGAGGTTTCGTATTATTTAGATCCAAGAAAAGACATATGACAATGTTGTTTCCAATACAAATGATTAAAAACAATGTGTTTTCATTAGAATGAACTAAAATGTTGTTGATTTTCCGTTTATATTACCGACGGAAGATGTACACGAAAACATCTCTATTCCGGCTGAAACGTCGATATATGCAATAAAAACAGAACTTCTCCCCTTTTCAATATCTTACAATAAATCTTTCAACATTTCAATATTTTAACGAGAAACAAATAGATGATTGAAAATAAAGTATTTAAGGTTATTATCTAATAAATTATGTGTTTGCATCATTTTTATCATATATATAATGAATATACCATAGACTGAAAATTCAAAAAAATAAGGAAAAACGGCAAAATATTGCCTAATTCGATAATATTTTGTTTATATCACACAGAGGAAAAGGGGATGGTAAACGTCAAAATATTGCTAAATTCGATGATTTTTAGTACGAAACAAAATGCAAGAAAACTTGCTTAAAATGCAATATTATGCGACATTCTGAGATTTGAAGGCCAAATCACATATCGTGATACTACATGAAATAGTATCGAAATATTGGTAAAAATTAATATATTTACGTATTATCAAACTACATGAAAAACGTGAAAAAAGTCACTATTTTACCATATTTGAGGATTTTAACTTCAAATCATAGAGCGAGGTTTCGTATTATTTAGATCCAAGAAAAGACATATGACAATGTTGTTTCCAATACAAATGATAAAAAACAATGTGTTTTCATTTGAATTAACTAAAATGTTGTTGATTTTCCGTTTATATTACCGATGGAAGATGTACACGTAAAACCGCTCTAATCTGGCTGAAACGTCGATATATGCAATAAAAACCGAACTTCTCCCCTTTTCAATATCTTACTCAGTATTTTAACGAGAAACAAATAAATGATTGAAAATGAAGTATTTAAGGCTATTATCCAATCAATTATGTGTTTGCATCACTTTTATCGTATATATAATGAATTAATACCCATAGACTGAAAATTCACAAAAACGTGGAAAAACTGCAAAATATTGCCTTATTCGATGATATTTTGTTTAAATCATATGAAGGAAAAGGGGGATGATAAACGTCAAAATATTGCTAAATTCGATGATTTTTCGTACGAAACAAAATGCAAGAAAACTTGCTTAAAATGCAATATTAGGCGAAATTCTGAGATTTGAAAGCCAAATTACATATCGTGATACTACATGAAATAGTGTCGAAATATTGGTAAAAATGAATATATTTACGTATTATCAAACTACATGAAAAACGTGAAAAAGTCACTATTTTACCATATTTGAGGATTTTAACTTCAAATCATAGAGCGAGGTTTCGTATTATTTAGATCCAAGAAAAGACATATGACAATGTTGTTTCCAATACAAATGATAAAAAACAATGTGTTTTCATTAGAATGAACTAAAATGTTGTTGATTTTCCGTTTATATTACCGATGGAAGATGTACACGTAAAACAGCTCTAATCCGGCTGAAACGTCGATATATGCAATAAAAACCGAACTTCTCCCCTTTTCAATATCTTACTCAGTATTTTAACGAGAAACAAATAGATGGTTGAAAATGAAGTATTTAAGGTTATTATCTAATCAATTATGTGTTTGCATCATTTTTATCGTATATATAATGAAAACCCATAAACTGAAAATTCACAAAAACGTAGAAAAACGGCAAAATATTGCCTAATTCGATTATATTTTGTTTAAATCTCACAGAGGAAAAGGGGATGATAAACGTCAAAATATTGCTAAATTCGATGATTTTTCGTACGAAACAAAATGCAAGAAAACTTGCTTAAAATGCAATATTATGCGAAATTCTGAGATTTGAAAGCCAAATCACATATCGTGATACTACATGAAATAGTATCGAAATATTGGTAAAAATGAATATATTTACGTATTATCAAACTACATGAAAAACGTCAAAAAAGTCACTATTTTACCATATTTAAGGATTTTAACTTCAAAACATAGAGCGAGGTTTCGGATTATTTAGATCCAAGAAAAGACATATGACAATGTTGTTTCCAATACAAATGATAAAACCAATGTGTTTTCATTAGAATTAAATAAAATGTTCCTGATTTTCCGTTTCTATTACCGACGGAAGATGTACACGAAAACATCTCTATTCCGGCTGAAACGTCGATATATGCAATAAAAACAGAACTTCTCCCCTTTTCAATATCTTACAATTAATCTTTCAATATTTCAATATTTTAACGAGAAACAAATAGATGATTGAAAATGAAGTATTTAAGGTTATTATCTAATAAATTATGTGTTTGCATCATTTTTATCGTATATATAATGAATATACCATAGACTGAAAATTCACAAAAACAAGGAAAAACGGCAAAATATTGCATAATTCGATGATATTTTGTATAAATCACACAGAGGAAAAGGGGATGGTAAACGTCAAAATATTGCTAAATTCGATGATTTTTAGTACGAAACAAAATGCAAGAAAACTTGCTTAAAATGCAATATTATGCGACATTCTGAGATTTGAAGGCCAAATCACATATCGTGATACAACATGAAATAGTATCGAAATATTGGTAAAAATGAATATATTTACGTATTATCAAACTACATGAAAAACGTGAAAAAAGTCACTATTTTACCATATTTGAGGATTTTAACTTCAAATCATTGAGCGAGGTTTCGTATTATTTAGATCCAAGAAAAGACATATGACAATGTTGTTTCCAATACAAATGATAAAAAACAATGTGTTTTCATTAGAATGAACTAAAACGTTGTTGATTTTGAAAGCCAAATCACATATCGTGATACTACATGAAATAGTGTCGAAATATTGGTAAAAATGAATATATTTACGTATTATCAAACTACATGAGAAACGTGAAAAAAGTCACTATTTTAGAATATTTGAGGATTTTAACTTCAAATCATAGAGCGAGGTTTCGTATTATTTAGATCCAAGAAAAGACATATGACAATGTTGTTTCCAATACAAATGATAAAAAACAATGTGTTTTCATTAGAATGAACTAAAATGTTGTTGATTTTCCGTTTATATTACCGATGGAAGTAAAGACACGTAAAACAGCTCTAATCCGGCTGAAACGTCGATATATGCAATAAAAACCGAACTTCTCCCCTTTTCAATATCTAACTCAGTATTTTAACGAGAAACAAATAGATGGTTGAAAATGAAGTATTTAAGGTTATTATCTAATCAATTATGTGTTTGCATCATTTTTATCGTATATATAATGAAAACCCATAAACTGAAAATTCACAAAAACGTGGAAAAACGGTAAAATATTGCCTAATTCGATTATATTTTGTTTAAATCACACAGAGGAAAAGGGGATGATAAACGTCAAAATATTGCTAAATTCGATGATTTTTCGTACGAAACAAAATGCAAGAAAACTTGCTTAAAATGCAATATTATGCGAAATTCTGAGATTTGAAAGCGAAATCACATATCGTGATACAACATGAAATATTGGTAAAATTGAATATATTTACGTATTATCAAACTACATGAAAAACGTCAAAAAAGTCACTATTTTACCATATTTAAGGATTTTAACTTCAAAACATAGAGCGAGGTTTCGGATTATTTAGATCCAAGAAAAGACATATGACAATGTTGTTTCCAATACAAATGATAAAACCAATGTGTTTTCATTAGAATTAAATAAAATGTTCCTGATTTTCCGTTTCTATTACCGACGGAAGATGTACACGAAAACATCTCTATTCCGGCTGAAACGTCGATATATGCAATAAAAACAGAACTTCTCCCCTTTTCAATATCTTACAATTAATCTTTCAATATTTCAATATTTTAACGAGAAACAAATAGATGATTGAAAATGAAGTATTTAAGGTTATTATCTAATAAATTATGTGTTTGCATCATTTTTATCGTATATATAATGAATATACCATAGACTGAAAATTCACAAAAACAAGGAAAAACGGCAAAATATTGCCTAATTCGATGATATTTTGTTTAAATCACACAGAGGAAAAGGGGATGGTAAACGTCAAAATATTGCTAAATTCAATGATTTTTAGTACGAAACAAAATGCAAGAAAACTTGCTTAAAATGCAATATTATGCGACATTCTGAGATTTGAAGGCCAAATCACATATCGTGATACAACATGAAATAGTATCGAAATATTGGTAAAAATGAATATATTTACGTATTATCAAACTACATGAAAAACGTGAAAAAAGTCACTATTTTACCATATTTGAGGATTTTAACTTCAAATCATTGAGCGAGGTTTCGTATTATTTAGATCCAAGAAAAGACATATGACAATGTTGTTTCCAATACAAATGATAAAAAACAATGTGTTTTCATTAGAATGAACTAAAATGTTGTTGATTTTGAAAGCCAAATCACATATCGTGATACTACATGAAATAGTGTCGAAATATTGGTAAAAATGAATATATTTACGTATTATCAAACTACATGAGAAACGTGAAAAAAGTCACTATTTTAGAATATTTGAGGATTTTAACTTCAAATCATAGAGCGAGGTTTCGTATTATTTAGATCCAAGAAAAGACATATGACAATGTTGTTTCCAATACAAATGATAAAAAACAATGTGTTTTTATTAGAATGAACTAAAATGTTGTTGATTTTCCGTTTATATTACCGATGGAAGTAAAGACACGTAAAACAGCTCTAATCCGGCTGAAACGTCGATATATGCAATAAAAACCGAACTTCTCCCCTTTTCAATATCTTACTCAGTATTTTAACGAGAAAGAAATAGATGGTTGAAAATGAAGTATTTAAGGTTATTATCACAACAATTATGTGTTTGCATCATTTTTATCGTATATATAATGAAAACCCATAAACTGAAAATTCACAAAAACGTGGAAAAACGGTAAAATATTGCCTAATTCGATTATATTTTGTTTAAATCACACAGAGGAAAAGGGGATGATAAACGTCAAAATATTGCTAAATTCGATGATTTTTCGTACGAAACAAAATGCAAGAAAACTTGCTTAAAATGCAATATTAGGCGAAATTCTGAGATTTGAAAGCCAAATTACATATCGTGATACTACATGAAATAGTGTCGAAATATTGGTAAAAATGAATATATTTACGTATTATCAAACTACATGAAAAACGTGAAAAAGTCACTATTTTACCATATTTGAGGATTTTAACTTCAAATCATAGAGCGAGGTTTCGTATTATTTAGATCCAAGAAAAGACATATGACAATGTTGTTTCCAATACAAATGATAAAAAACAATGTGTTTTCATTAGAATGAACTAAAATGTTGTTGATTTTCCGTTTATATTACCGATAGAAGATGTACACGTAAAACAGCTCTAATCCGGCTGAAACGTCGATATATGCAATAAAAACCGAACTTCTCCCCTTTTCAATATCTTACTCAGTATTTTAACGAGAAACAAATAGATGGTTGAAAATGAAGTATTTAAGGTTATTATCTAATCAATTATGTGTTTGCATCATTTTTATCGTATATATAATGAAAACCCATAAACTGAAAATTCACAAAAACGTGGAAAAACGGCAAAATATTGCCTAATTCGATTATATTTTGTTTAAATCTCACAGAGGAAAAGGGGATGATAAACGTCAAAATATTGCTAAATTCGATGATTTTTCGTACGAAACAAAATGCACGAAAACTTGCTTAAAATGCAATATTATGCGAAATTCTGAGATTTGAAAGCCAAATCACATATCGTGATACTACATGAAATAGTATCGAAATATTGGTAAAAATGAATATATTTACGTATTATCAAACTACATGAAAAACGTCAAAAAAGTCACTATTTTACCATATTTAAGGATTTTAACTTCAAAACATAGAGCGAGGTTTCGGATTATTTAGATCCAAGAAAAGACATATGACAATGTTGTTTCCAATACAAATGATAAAACCAATGTGTTTTCATTAGAATTAAATAAAATGTTCCTGATTTTCCGTTTCTATTACCGACGGAAGATGTACACGAAAACATCTCTATTCCGGCTGAAACGTCGATATATGCAATAAAAACAGAACTTCTCCCCTTTTCAATATCTTACAATTAATCTTTCAATATTTCAATATTTTAACGAGAAACAAATAGATGATTGAAAATGAAGTATTTAAGGTTATTATCTAATAAATTATGTGTTTGCATCATTTTTATCGTATATATAATGAATATACCATAGACTGAAAATTCACAAAAACAAGGAAAAACGGCAAAATATTGCCTAATTCGATGATATTTTGTTTAAATCACACAGAGGAAAAGGGGATGGTAAACGTCAAAATATTGCTAAATTCGATGATTTTTAGTACGAAACAAAATGCAAGAAAACTTGCTTAAAATGCAATATTATGCGACATTCTGAGATTTGAAGGCCAAATCACATATCGTGATACAACATGAAATAGTATCGAAATATTGGTAAAAATGAATATATTTACGTATTATCAAACTACATGAAAAACGTGAAAAAAGTCACTATTTTACCATATTTGAGGATTTTAACTTCAAATCATTGAGCGAGGTTTCGTATTATTTAGATCCAAGAAAAGACATATGACAATGTTGTTTCCAATACAAATGATAAAAAACAATGTGTTTTCATTAGAATGAACTAAAACGTTGTTGATTTTGAAAGCCAAATCACATATCGTGATACTACATGAAATAGTGTCGAAATATTGGTAAAAATGAATATATTTACGTATTATCAAACTACATGAGAAACGTGAAAAAAGTCACTATTTTAGAATATTTGAGGATTTTAACTTCAAATCATAGAGCGAGGTTTCGTATTATTTAGATCCAAGAAAAGACATATGACAATGTTGTTTCCAATACAAATGATAAAAAACAATGTGTTTTCATTAGAATGAACTAAAATGTTGTTGATTTTCCGTTTATATTACCGATGGAAGTAAAGACACGTAAAACAGCTCTAATCCGGCTGAAACGTCGATATATGCAATAAAAACCGAACTTCTCCCCTTTTCAATATCTAACTCAGTATTTTAACGAGAAAGAAATAGATGGTTGAAAATGAAGTATTTAAGGTTATTATCTAATCAATTATGTGTTTGCATCATTTTTATCGTATATATAATGAAAACCCATAAACTGAAAATTCACAAAAACGTGGAAAAACGGTAAAATATTGCCTAATTCGATTATATTTTGTTTAAATCACACAGAGGAAAAGGGGATGATAAACGTCAAAATATTGCTAAATTCGATGATTTTTCGTACGAAACAAAATGCAAGAAAACTTGCTTAAAATGCAATATTATGCGAAATTCTGAGATTTGAAAGCGAAATCACATATCGTGATACAACATGAAATAGTATCGAAATATTGGTAAAATTGAATATATTTACGTATTATCAAACTACATGAAAAACGTGAAAAAAGTCACTATTTTACCATATTTGAGGATTTTAACTTCAAATCATAGAGCGAGGTTTCGTATTATTTAGATCCAAGAAAAGACATATGACAATGTTGTTTCCAATACAAATGATTAAAAACAATGTGTTTTCATTAGAATGAACTAAAATGTTGTTGATTTTCCGTTTATATTACCGACGGAAGATGTACACGAAAACATCTCTATTCCGGCTGAAACGTCGATATATGCAATAAAAACAGAACTTCTCCCCTTTTCAATATCTTACAATAAATCTTTCAACATTTCAATATTTTAACGAGAAACAAATAGATGATTGAAAATAAAGTATTTAAGGTTATTATCTAATAAATTATGTGTTGGCATCATTTTTATCATATATATAATGAATATACCATAGACTGAAAATTCAAAAAAATAAGGAAAAACGGCAAAATATTGCCTAATTCGATAATATTTTGTTTATATCACACAGAGGAAAAGGGGATGGTAAACGTCAAAATATTGCTAAATTCGATGATTTTTAGTACGAAACAAAATGCAAGAAAACTTGCTTAAAATGCAATATTATGCGACATTCTGAGATTTGAAGGCCAAATCACATATCGTGATACTACATGAAATAGTATCGAAATATTGGTAAAAATTAATATATTTACGTATTATCAAACTACATGAAAAACGTGAAAAAGTCACTATTTTACCATATTTGAGGATTTTAACTTCAAATCATAGAGCGAGGTTTCGTATTATTTAGATCCAAGAAAAGACATATGACAATGTTGTTTCCAATACAAATGATAAAAAACAATGTGTTTTCATTTGAATTAACTAAAATGTTGTTGATTTTCCGTTTATATTACCGATGGAAGATGTACACGTAAAACCGCTCTAATCTGGCTGAAACGTCGATATATGCAATAAAAACCGAACTTCTCCCCTTTTCAATATCTTACTCAGTATTTTAACGAGAAACAAATAAATGATTGAAAATGAAGTATTTAAGGCTATTATCCAATCAATTATGTGTTTGCATCACTTTTATCGTATATATAATGAATTAATACCCATAGACTGAAAATTCACAAAAACGTGGAAAAACTGCAAAATATTGCCTTATTCGATGATATTTTGTTTAAATCATATGAAGGAAAAGGGGGATGATAAACGTCAAAATATTGCTAAATTCGATGATTTTTCGTACGAAACAAAATGCAAGAAAACTTGCTTAAAATGCAATATTAGGCGAAATTCTGAGATTTGAAAGCCAAATTACATATCGTGATACTACATGAAATAGTGTCGAAATATTGGTAAAAATGAATATATTTACGTATTATCAAACTACATGAAAAACGTGAAAAAGTCACTATTTTACCATATTTGAGGATTTTAACTTCAAATCATAGAGCGAGGTTTCGTATTATTTAGATCCAAGAAAAGACATATGACAATGTTGTTTCCAATACAAATGATAAAAAACAATGTGTTTTCATTAGAATGAACTAAAATGTTGTTGATTTTCCGTTTATATTACCGATGGAAGATGTACACGTAAAACAGCTCTAATCCGGCTGAAACGTCGATATATGCAATAAAAACCGAACTTCTCCCCTTTTCAATATCTTACTCAGTATTTTAACGAGAAACAAATAGATGGTTGAAAATGAAGTATTTAAGGTTATTATCTAATCAATTATGTGTTTGCATCATTTTTATCGTATATATAATGAAAACCCATAAACTGAAAATTCACAAAAACGTAGAAAAACGGCAAAATATTGCCTAATTCGATTATATTTTGTTTAAATCTCACAGAGGAAAAGGGGATGATAAACGTCAAAATATTGCTAAATTCGATGATTTTTCGTACGAAACAAAATGCAAGAAAACTTGCTTAAAATGCAATATTATGCGAAATTCTGAGATTTGAAAGCCAAATCACATATCGTGATACTACATGAAATAGTATCGAAATATTGGTAAAAATGAATATATTTACGTATTATCAAACTACATGAAAAACGTCAAAAAAGTCACTATTTTACCATATTTAAGGATTTTAACTTCAAAACATAGAGCGAGGTTTCGGATTATTTAGATCCAAGAAAAGACATATGACAATGTTGTTTCCAATACAAATGATAAAACCAATGTGTTTTCATTAGAATTAAATAAAATGTTCCTGATTTTCCGTTTCTATTACCGACGGAAGATGTACACGAAAACATCTCTATTCCGGCTGAAACGTCGATATATGCAATAAAAACAGAACTTCTCCCCTTTTCAATATCTTACAATTAATCTTTCAATATTTCAATATTTTAACGAGAAACAAATAGATGATTGAAAATGAAGTATTTAAGGTTATTATCTAATAAATTATGTGTTTGCATCATTTTTATCGTATATATAATGAATATACCATAGACTGAAAATTCACAAAAACAAGGAAAAACGGCAAAATATTGCATAATTCGATGATATTTTGTATAAATCACACAGAGGAAAAGGGGATGGTAAACGTCAAAATATTGCTAAATTCGATGATTTTTAGTACGAAACAAAATGCAAGAAAACTTGCTTAAAATGCAATATTATGCGACATTCTGAGATTTGAAGGCCAAATCACATATCGTGATACAACATGAAATAGTATCGAAATATTGGTAAAAATGAATATATTTACGTATTATCAAACTACATGAAAAACGTGAAAAAAGTCACTATTTTACCATATTTGAGGATTTTAACTTCAAATCATTGAGCGAGGTTTCGTATTATTTAGATCCAAGAAAAGACATATGACAATGTTGTTTCCAATACAAATGATAAAAAACAATGTGTTTTCATTAGAATGAACTAAAACGTTGTTGATTTTGAAAGCCAAATCACATATCGTGATACTACATGAAATAGTGTCGAAATATTGGTAAAAATGAATATATTTACGTATTATCAAACTACATGAGAAACGTGAAAAAAGTCACTATTTTAGAATATTTGAGGATTTTAACTTCAAATCATAGAGCGAGGTTTCGTATTATTTAGATCCAAGAAAAGACATATGACAATGTTGTTTCCAATACAAATGATAAAAAACAATGTGTTTTCATTAGAATGAACTAAAATGTTGTTGATTTTCCGTTTATATTACCGATGGAAGTAAAGACACGTAAAACAGCTCTAATCCGGCTGAAACGTCGATATATGCAATAAAAACCGAACTTCTCCCCTTTTCAATATCTAACTCAGTATTTTAACGAGAAACAAATAGATGGTTGAAAATGAAGTATTTAAGGTTATTATCTAATCAATTATGTGTTTGCATCATTTTTATCGTATATATAATGAAAACCCATAAACTGAAAATTCACAAAAACGTGGAAAAACGGTAAAATATTGCCTAATTCGATTATATTTTGTTTAAATCACACAGAGGAAAAGGGGATGATAAACGTCAAAATATTGCTAAATTCGATGATTTTTCGTACGAAACAAAATGCAAGAAAACTTGCTTAAAATGCAATATTATGCGAAATTCTGAGATTTGAAAGCGAAATCACATATCGTGATACAACATGAAATAGTATCGAAATATTGGTAAAATTGAATATATTTACGTATTATCAAACTACATGAAAAACGTCAAAAAAGTCACTATTTTACCATATTTAAGGATTTTAACTTCAAAACATAGAGCGAGGTTTCGGATTATTTAGATCCAAGAAAAGACATATGACAATGTTGTTTCCAATACAAATGATAAAACCAATGTGTTTTCATTAGAATTAAATAAAATGTTCCTGATTTTCCGTTTCTATTACCGACGGAAGATGTACACGAAAACATCTCTATTCCGGCTGAAACGTCGATATATGCAATAAAAACAGAACTTCTCCCCTTTTCAATATCTTACAATTAATCTTTCAATATTTCAATATTTTAACGAGAAACAAATAGATGATTGAAAATGAAGTATTTAAGGTTATTATCTAATAAATTATGTGTTTGCATCATTTTTATCGTATATATAATGAATATACCATAGACTGAAAATTCACAAAAACAAGGAAAAACGGCAAAATATTGCCTAATTCGATGATATTTTGTTTAAATCACACAGAGGAAAAGGGGATGGTAAACGTCAAAATATTGCTAAATTCAATGATTTTTAGTACGAAACAAAATGCAAGAAAACTTGCTTAAAATGCAATATTATGCGACATTCTGAGATTTGAAGGCCAAATCACATATCGTGATACAACATGAAATAGTATCGAAATATTGGTAAAAATGAATATATTTACGTATTATCAAACTACATGAAAAACGTGAAAAAAGTCACTATTTTACCATATTTGAGGATTTTAACTTCAAATCATTGAGCGAGGTTTCGTATTATTTAGATCCAAGAAAAGACATATGACAATGTTGTTTCCAATACAAATGATAAAAAACAATGTGTTTTCATTAGAATGAACTAAAATGTTGTTGATTTTGAAAGCCAAATCACATATCGTGATACTACATGAAATAGTGTCGAAATATTGGTAAAAATGAATATATTTACGTATTATCAAACTACATGAGAAACGTGAAAAAAGTCACTATTTTAGAATATTTGAGGATTTTAACTTCAAATCATAGAGCGAGGTTTCGTATTATTTAGATCCAAGAAAAGACATATGACAATGTTGTTTCCAATACAAATGATAAAAAACAATGTGTTTTTATTAGAATGAACTAAAATGTTGTTGATTTTCCGTTTATATTACCGATGGAAGTAAAGACACGTAAAACAGCTCTAATCCGGCTGAAACGTCGATATATGCAATAAAAACCGAACTTCTCCCCTTTTCAATATCTTACTCAGTATTTTAACGAGAAAGAAATAGATGGTTGAAAATGAAGTATTTAAGGTTATTATCACAACAATTATGTGTTTGCATCATTTTTATCGTATATATAATGAAAACCCATAAACTGAAAATTCACAAAAACGTGGAAAAACGGTAAAATATTGCCTAATTCGATTATATTTTGTTTAAATCACACAGAGGAAAAGGGGATGATAAACGTCAAAATATTGCTAAATTCGATGATTTTTCGTACGAAACAAAATGCAAGAAAACTTGCTTAAAATGCAATATTAGGCGAAATTCTGAGATTTGAAAGCCAAATTACATATCGTGATACTACATGAAATAGTGTCGAAATATTGGTAAAAATGAATATATTTACGTATTATCAAACTACATGAAAAACGTGAAAAAGTCACTATTTTACCATATTTGAGGATTTTAACTTCAAATCATAGAGCGAGGTTTCGTATTATTTAGATCCAAGAAAAGACATATGACAATGTTGTTTCCAATACAAATGATAAAAAACAATGTGTTTTCATTAGAATGAACTAAAATGTTGTTGATTTTCCGTTTATATTACCGATAGAAGATGTACACGTAAAACAGCTCTAATCCGGCTGAAACGTCGATATATGCAATAAAAACCGAACTTCTCCCCTTTTCAATATCTTACTCAGTATTTTAACGAGAAACAAATAGATGGTTGAAAATGAAGTATTTAAGGTTATTATCTAATCAATTATGTGTTTGCATCATTTTTATCGTATATATAATGAAAACCCATAAACTGAAAATTCACAAAAACGTGGAAAAACGGCAAAATATTGCCTAATTCGATTATATTTTGTTTAAATCTCACAGAGGAAAAGGGGATGATAAACGTCAAAATATTGCTAAATTCGATGATTTTTCGTACGAAACAAAATGCAAGAAAACTTGCTTAAAATGCAATATTATGCGAAATTCTGAGATTTGAAAGCCAAATCACATATCGTGATACTACATGAAATAGTATCGAAATATTGGTAAAAATGAATATATTTACGTATTATCAAACTACATGAAAAACGTCAAAAAAGTCACTATTTTACCATATTTAAGGATTTTAACTTCAAAACATAGAGCGAGGTTTCGGATTATTTAGATCCAAGAAAAGACATATGACAATGTTGTTTCCAATACAAATGATAAAACCAATGTGTTTTCATTAGAATTAAATAAAATGTTCCTGATTTTCCGTTTCTATTACCGACGGAAGATGTACACGAAAACATCTCTATTCCGGGTGAAACGTCGATATATGCAATAAAAACAGAACTTCTCCCCTTTTCAATATCTTACAATTAATCTTTCAATATTTCAATATTTTAACGAGAAACAAATAGATGATTGAAAATGAAGTATTTAAGGTTATTATCTAATAAATTATGTGTTTGCATCATTTTTATCGTATATATAATGAATATACCATAGACTGAAAATTCACAAAAACAAGGAAAAACGGCAAAATATTGCCTAATTCGATGATATTTTGTTTAAATCACACAGAGGAAAAGGGGATGGTAAACGTCAAAATATTGCTAAATTCGATGATTTTTAGTACGAAACAAAATGCAAGAAAACTTGCTTAAAATGCAATATTATGCGACATTCTGAGATTTGAAGGCCAAATCACATATCGTGATACAACATGAAATAGTATCGAAATATTGGTAAAAATGAATATATTTACGTATTATCAAACTACATGAAAAACGTGAAAAAAGTCACTATTTTACCATATTTGAGGATTTTAACTTCAAATCATTGAGCGAGGTTTCGTATTATTTAGATCCAAGAAAAGACATATGACAATGTTGTTTCCAATACAAATGATAAAAAACAATGTGTTTTCATTAGAATGAACTAAAACGTTGTTGATTTTGAAAGCCAAATCACATATCGTGATACTACATGAAATAGTGTCGAAATATTGGTAAAAATGAATATATTTACGTATTATCAAACTACATGAGAAACGTGAAAAAAGTCACTATTTTAGAATATTTGAGGATTTTAACTTCAAATCATAGAGCGAGGTTTCGTATTATTTAGATCCAAGAAAAGACATATGACAATGTTGTTTCCAATACAAATGATAAAAAACAATGTGTTTTCATTAGAATGAACTAAAATGTTGTTGATTTTCCGTTTATATTACCGATGGAAGTAAAGACACGTAAAACAGCTCTAATCCGGCTGAAACGTCGATATATGCAATAAAAACCGAACTTCTCCCCTTTTCAATATCTAACTCAGTATTTTAACGAGAAACAAATAGATGGTTGAAAATGAAGTATTTAAGGTTATTATCTAATCAATTATGTGTTTGCATCATTTTTATCGTATATATAATGAAAACCCATAAACTGAAAATTCACAAAAACGTGGAAAAACGGTAAAATATTGCCTAATTCGATTATATTTTGTTTAAATCACACAGAGGAAAAGGGGATGATAAACGTCAAAATATTGCTAAATTCGATGATTTTTCGTACGAAACAAAATGCAAGAAAACTTGCTTAAAATGCAATATTATGCGAAATTCTGAGATTTGAAAGCGAAATCACATATCGTGATACAACATGAAATAGTATCGAAATATTGGTAAAATTGAATATATTTACGTATTATCAAACTACATGAAAAACGTCAAAAAAGTCACTATTTTACCATATTTAAGGATTTTAACTTCAAAACATAGAGCGAGGTTTCGGATTATTTAGATCCAAGAAAAGACATATGACAATGTTGTTTCCAATACAAATGATAAAACCAATGTGTTTTCATTAGAATTAAATAAAATGTTCCTGATTTTCCGTTTCTATTACCGACGGAAGATGTACACGAAAACATCTCTATTCCGGCTGAAACGTCGATATATGCAATAAAAACAGAACTTCTCCCCTTTTCAATATCTTACAATTAATCTTTCAATATTTCAATATTTTAACGAGAAACAAATAGATGATTGAAAATGAAGTATTTAAGGTTATTATCTAATAAATTATGTGTTTGCATCATTTTTATCGTATATATAATGAATATACCATAGACTGAAAATTCACAAAAACAAGGAAAAACGGCAAAATATTGCCTAATTCGATGATATTTTGTTTAAATCACACAGAGGAAAAGGGGATGGTAAACGTCAAAATATTGCTAAATTCAATGATTTTTAGTACGAAACAAAATGCAAGAAAACTTGCTTAAAATGCAATATTATGCGACATTCTGAGATTTGAAGGCCAAATCACATATCGTGATACAACATGAAATAGTATCGAAATATTGGTAAAAATGAATATATTTACGTATTATCAAACTACATGAAAAACGTGAAAAAAGTCACTATTTTACCATATTTGAGGATTTTAACTTCAAATCATTGAGCGAGGTTTCGTATTATTTAGATCCAAGAAAAGACATATGACAATGTTGTTTCCAATACAAATGATAAAAAACAATGTGTTTTCATTAGAATGAACTAAAATGTTGTTGATTTTGAAAGCCAAATCACATATCGTGATACTACATGAAATAGTGTCGAAATATTGGTAAAAATGAATATATTTACGTATTATCAAACTACATGAGAAACGTGAAAAAAGTCACTATTTTAGAATATTTGAGGATTTTAACTTCAAATCATAGAGCGAGGTTTCGTATTATTTAGATCCAAGAAAAGACATATGACAATGTTGTTTCCAATACAAATGATAAAAAACAATGTGTTTTTATTAGAATGAACTAAAATGTTGTTGATTTTCCGTTTATATTACCGATGGAAGTAAAGACACGTAAAACAGCTCTAATCCGGCTGAAACGTCGATATATGCAATAAAAACCGAACTTCTCCCCTTTTCAATATCTTACTCAGTATTTTAACGAGAAAGAAATAGATGGTTGAAAATGAAGTATTTAAGGTTATTATCACAACAATTATGTGTTTGCATCATTTTTATCGTATATATAATGAAAACCCATAAACTGAAAATTCACAAAAACGTGGAAAAACGGTAAAATATTGCCTAATTCGATTATATTTTGTTTAAATCACACAGAGGAAAAGGGGATGATAAACGTCAAAATATTGCTAAATTCGATGATTTTTCGTACGAAACAAAATGCAAGAAAACTTGCTTAAAATGCAATATTAGGCGAAATTCTGAGATTTGAAAGCCAAATTACATATCGTGATACTACATGAAATAGTGTCGAAATATTGGTAAAAATGAATATATTTACGTATTATCAAACTACATGAAAAACGTGAAAAAGTCACTATTTTACCATATTTGAGGATTTTAACTTCAAATCATAGAGCGAGGTTTCGTATTATTTAGATCCAAGAAAAGACATATGACAATGTTGTTTCCAATACAAATGATAAAAAACAATGTGTTTTCATTAGAATGAACTAAAATGTTGTTGATTTTCCGTTTATATTACCGATAGAAGATGTACACGTAAAACAGCTCTAATCCGGCTGAAACGTCGATATATGCAATAAAAACCGAACTTCTCCCCTTTTCAATATCTTACTCAGTATTTTAACGAGAAACAAATAGATGGTTGAAAATGAAGTATTTAAGGTTATTATCTAATCAATTATGTGTTTGCATCATTTTTATCGTATATATAATGAAAACCCATAAACTGAAAATTCACAAAAACGTGGAAAAACGGCAAAATATTGCCTAATTCGATTATATTTTGTTTAAATCTCACAGAGGAAAAGGGGATGATAAACGTCAAAATATTGCTAAATTCGATGATTTTTCGTACGAAACAAAATGCAAGAAAACTTGCTTAAAATGCAATATTATGCGAAATTCTGAGATTTGAAAGCCAAATCACATATCGTGATACTACATGAAATAGTATCGAAATATTGGTAAAAATGAATATATTTACGTATTATCAAACTACATGAAAAACGTCAAAAAAGTCACTATTTTACCATATTTAAGGATTTTAACTTCAAAACATAGAGCGAGGTTTCGGATTATTTAGATCCAAGAAAAGACATATGACAATGTTGTTTCCAATACAAATGATAAAACCAATGTGTTTTCATTAGAATTAAATAAAATGTTCCTGATTTTCCGTTTCTATTACCGACGGAAGATGTACACGAAAACATCTCTATTCCGGCTGAAACGTCGATATATGCAATAAAAACAGAACTTCTCCCCTTTTCAATATCTTACAATTAATCTTTCAATATTTCAATATTTTAACGAGAAACAAATAGATGATTGAAAATGAAGTATTTAAGGTTATTATCTAATAAATTATGTGTTTGCATCATTTTTATCGTATATATAATGAATATACCATAGACTGAAAATTCACAAAAACAAGGAAAAACGGCAAAATATTGCCTAATTCGATGATATTTTGTTTAAATCACACAGAGGAAAAGGGGATGGTAAACGTCAAAATATTGCTAAATTCGATGATTTTTAGTACGAAACAAAATGCAAGAAAACTTGCTTAAAATGCAATATTATGCGACATTCTGAGATTTGAAGGCCAAATCACATATCGTGATACAACATGAAATAGTATCGAAATATTGGTAAAATGAATATATTTACGTATTATCAAACTACATGAAAAACGTGAAAAAAGTCACTATTTTACCATATTTGAGGATTTTAACTTCAAATCATTGAGCGAGGTTTCGTATTATTTAGATCCAAGAAAAGACATATGACAATGTTGTTTCCAATACAAATGATAAAAAACAATGTGTTTTCATTAGAATGAACTAAAACGTTGTTGATTTTGAAAGCCAAATCACATATCGTGATACTACATGAAATAGTGTCGAAATATTGGTAAAAATGAATATATTTACGTATTATCAAACTACATGAGAAACGTGAAAAAAGTCACTATTTTAGAATATTTGAGGATTTTAACTTCAAATCATAGAGCGAGGTTTCGTATTATTTAGATCCAAGAAAAGACATATGACAATGTTGTTTCCAATACAAATGATAAAAAACAATGTGTTTTCATTAGAATGAACTAAAATGTTGTTGATTTTCCGTTTATATTACCGATGGAAGTAAAGACACGTAAAACAGCTCTAATCCGGCTGAAACGTCGATATATGCAATAAAAACCGAACTTCTCCCCTTTTCAATATCTAACTCAGTATTTTAACGAGAAACAAATAGATGGTTGAAAATGAAGTATTTAAGGTTATTATCTAATCAATTATGTGTTTGCATCATTTTTATCGTATATATAATGAAAACCCATAAACTGAAAATTCACAAAAACGTGGAAAAACGGTAAAATATTGCCTAATTCGATTATATTTTGTTTAAATCACACAGAGGAAAAGGGGATGATAAACGTCAAAATATTGCTAAATTCGATGATTTTTCGTACGAAACAAAATGCAAGAAAACTTGCTTAAAATGCAATATTATGCGAAATTCTGAGATTTGAAAGCGAAATCACATATCGTGATACAACATGAAATAGTATCGAAATATTGGTAAAATTGAATAAATTTACGTATTATCAAACTACATGAAAAACGGCAAAAAAGTCACTATTTTACCATATTTAAGGATTTTAACTTCAAAACATAGAGCGAGGTTTCGGATTATTTAGATCCAAGAAAAGACATATGACAATGTTGTTTCCAATACAAATGATAAAACCAATGTGTTTTCATTAGAATTAAATAAAATGTTCCTGATTTTCCGTTTCTATTACCGACGGAAGATGTACACGAAAACATCTCTATTCCGGCTGAAACGTCGATATATGCAATAAAAACAGAACTTCTCCCCTTTTCAATATCTTACAATTAATCTTTCAATATTTCAATATTTTAACGAGAAACAAATAGATGATTGAAAATGAAGTATTTAAGGTTATTATCTAATAAATTATGTGTTTGCATCATTTTTATCGTATATATAATGAATATACCATAGACTGAAAATTCACAAAAACAAGGAAAAACGGCAAAATATTGCCTAATTCGATGATATTTTGTTTAAATCACACAGAGGAAAAGGGGATGGTAAACGTCAAAATATTGCTAAATTCAATGATTTTTAGTACGAAACAAAATGCAAGAAAACTTGCTTAAAATGCAATATTATGCGACATTCTGAGATTTGAAGGCCAAATCACATATCGTGATACAACATGAAATAGTATCGAAATATTGGTAAAAATGAATATATTTACGTATTATCAAACTACATGAAAAACGTGAAAAAAGTCACTATTTTACCATATTTGAGGATTTTAACTTCAAATCATTGAGCGAGGTTTCGTATTATTTAGATCCAAGAAAAGACATATGACAATGTTGTTTCCAATACAAATGATAAAAAACAATGTGTTTTCATTAGAATGAACTAAAATGTTGTTGATTTTGAAAGCCAAATCACATATCGTGATACTACATGAAATAGTGTCGAAATATTGGTAAAAATGAATATATTTACGTATTATCAAACTACATGAGAAACGTGAAAAAAGTCACTATTTTAGAATATTTGAGGATTTTAACTTCAAATCATAGAGCGAGGTTTCGTATTATTTAGATCCAAGAAAAGACATATGACAATGTTGTTTCCAATACAAATGATAAAAAACAATGTGTTTTTATTAGAATGAACTAAAATGTTGTTGATTTTCCGTTTATATTACCGATGGAAGTAAAGACACGTAAAACAGCTCTAATCCGGCTGAAACGTCGATATATGCAATAAAAACCGAACTTCTCCCCTTTTCAATATCTTACTCAGTATTTTAACGAGAAAGAAATAGATGGTTGAAAATGAAGTATTTAAGGTTATTATCACAACAATTATGTGTTTGCATCATTTTTATCGTATATATAATGAAAACCCATAAACTGAAAATTCACAAAAACGTGGAAAAACGGTAAAATATTGCCTAATTCGATTATATTTTGTTTAAATCACACAGAGGAAAAGGGGATGATAAACGTCAAAATATTGCTAAATTCGATGATTTTTCGTACGAAACAAAATGCAAGAAAACTTGCTTAAAATGCAATATTAGGCGAAATTCTGAGATTTGAAAGCCAAATTACATATCGTGATACTACATGAAATAGTGTCGAAATATTGGTAAAAATGAATATATTTACGTATTATCAAACTACATGAAAAACGTGAAAAAGTCACTATTTTACCATATTTGAGGATTTTAACTTCAAATCATAGAGCGAGGTTTCGTATTATTTAGATCCAAGAAAAGACATATGACAATGTTGTTTCCAATACAAATGATAAAAAACAATGTGTTTTCATTAGAATGAACTAAAATGTTGTTGATTTTCCGTTTATATTACCGATAGAAGATGTACACGTAAAACAGCTCTAATCCGGCTGAAACGTCGATATATGCAATAAAAACCGAACTTCTCCCCTTTTCAATATCTTACTCAGTATTTTAACGAGAAACAAATAGATGGTTGAAAATGAAGTATTTAAGGTTATTATCTAATCAATTATGTGTTTGCATCATTTTTATCGTATATATAATGAAAACCCATAAACTGAAAATTCACAAAAACGTGGAAAAACGGCAAAATATTGCCTAATTCGATTATATTTTGTTTAAATCTCACAGAGGAAAAGGGGATGATAAACGTCAAAATATTGCTAAATTCGATGATTTTTCGTACGAAACAAAATGCAAGAAAACTTGCTTAAAATGCAATATTATGCGAAATTCTGAGATTTGAAAGCCAAATCACATATCGTGATACTACATGAAATAGTATCGAAATATTGGTAAAAATGAATATATTTACGTATTATCAAACTACATGAAAAACGTCAAAAAAGTCACTATTTTACCATATTTAAGGATTTTAACTTCAAAACATAGAGCGAGGTTTCGGATTATTTAGATCCAAGAAAAGACATATGACAATGTTGTTTCCAATACAAATGATAAAACCAATGTGTTTTCATTAGAATTAAATAAAATGTTCCTGATTTTCCGTTTCTATTACCGACGGAAGATGTACACGAAAACATCTCTATTCCGGCTGAAACGTCGATATATGCAATAAAAACAGAACTTCTCCCCTTTTCAATATCTTACAATTAATCTTTCAATATTTCAATATTTTAACGAGAAACAAATAGATGATTGAAAATGAAGTATTTAAGGTTATTATCTAATAAATTATGTGTTTGCATCATTTTTATCGTATATATAATGAATATACCATAGACTGAAAATTCACAAAAACAAGGAAAAACGGCAAAATATTGCCTAATTCGATGATATTTTGTTTAAATCACACAGAGGAAAAGGGGATGGTAAACGTCAAAATATTGCTAAATTCGATGATTTTTAGTACGAAACAAAATGCAAGAAAACTTGCTTAAAATGCAATATTATGCGACATTCTGAGATTTGAAGGCCAAATCACATATCGTGATACAACATGAAATAGTATCGAAATATTGGTAAAAATGAATATATTTACGTATTATCAAACTACATGAAAAACGTGAAAAAAGTCACTATTTTACCATATTTGAGGATTTTAACTTCAAATCATTGAGCGAGGTTTCGTATTATTTAGATCCAAGAAAAGACATATGACAATGTTGTTTCCAATACAAATGATAAAAAACAATGTGTTTTCATTAGAATGAACTAAAACGTTGTTGATTTTGAAAGCCAAATCACATATCGTGATACTACATGAAATAGTGTCGAAATATTGGTAAAAATGAATATATTTACGTATTATCAAACTACATGAGAAACGTGAAAAAAGTCACTATTTTAGAATATTTGAGGATTTTAACTTCAAATCATAGAGCGAGGTTTCGTATTATTTAGATCCAAGAAAAGACATATGACAATGTTGTTTCCAATACAAATGATAAAAAACAATGTGTTTTCATTAGAATGAACTAAAATGTTGTTGATTTTCCGTTTATATTACCGATGGAAGTAAAGACACGTAAAACAGCTCTAATCCGGCTGAAACGTCGATATATGCAATAAAACCGAACTTCTCCCCTTTCAATATCTTACTCAGTATTTTAACGAGAAAGAAATAGATGGTTGAAAATGAAGTATTTAAGGTTATTATCTAATCAATTATGTGTTTGCATCATTTTTATCGTATATATAATGAAAACCCATAAACTGAAAATTCACAAAAACGTGGAAAAACGGTAAAATATTGCCTAATTCGATTATATTTTGTTTAAATCACACAGAGGAAAAGGGGATGATAAACGTCAAAATATTGCTAAATTCGATGATTTTTCGTACGAAACAAAATGCAAGAAAACTTGCTTAAAATGCAATATTATGCGAAATTCTGAGATTTGAAAGCGAAATCACATATCGTGATACAACATGAAATAGTATCGAAATATTGGTAAAATTGAATATATTTACGTATTATCAAACTACATGAAAAACGGCAAAAAAGTCACTATTTTACCATATTTAAGGATTTTAACTTCAAAACATAGAGCGAGGTTTCGGATTATTTAGATCCAAGAAAAGACATATGACAATGTTGTTTCCAATACAAATGATAAAACCAATGTGTTTTCATTAGAATTAAATAAAATGTTCCTGATTTTCCGTTTCTATTACCGACGGAAGATGTACACGAAAACATCTCTATTCCGGCTGAAACGTCGATATATGCAATAAAAACAGAACTTCTCCCCTTTTCAATATCTTACAATTAATCTTTCAATATTTCAATATTTTAACGAGAAACAAATAGATGATTGAAAATGAAGTATTTAAGGTTATTATCTAATAAATTATGTGTTTGCATCATTTTTATCGTATATATAATGAATATACCATAGACTGAAATTCACAAAAACAAGGAAAAACGGCAAAATATTGCCTAATTCGATGATATTTGTTTAAATCACACAGAGGAAAAGGGGATGGTAAACGTCAAAATATTGCTAAATTCGATGATTTTTAGTACGAAACAAAATGCAAGAAAACTTGCTTAAAATGCAATATTATGCGACATTCTGAGATTTGAAGGCCAAATCACATATCGTGATACTACATGAAATAGTATCGAAATATTGGTAAAAATGAATATATTTACGTATTATCAAACTACATGAAAAACGTGAAAAAAGTCACTATTTTACCATATTTGAGGATTTTAACTTCAAATCATTGAGCGAGGTTTCGTATTATTTAGATCCAAGAAAAGACATATGACAATGTTGTTTCCAATACAAATGATAAAAAACAATGTGTTTTCATTAGAATGAACTAAAATGTTGTTGATTTTCCGTTTATATTACCGATGGAAGATGTACACGTAAAACAGCTCTAATCCGCTGAAACGTCGATATATGCAATAAAAACCGAACTTCTCCCCTTTTCAATATCTTACTCAGTATTTTAACGAGAAACAAATAGATGGTTGAAAATGAAGTATTTAAGGTTATTATCTAATCAATTATGTGTTTGCATCATTTTTATCGTATATATAATGAAAACCCATAAACTGAAAATTCACAAAAACGTGGAAAAACGGCAAAATATTGCCTAATTCGATTATATTTGTTTAATCTCACAGAGGAAAAGGGGATGATAACGTCAAAATATTGCTAAATTCGATGATTTTTCGTACGAAACAAAATGCAAGAAAACTTGCTTAAAATGCAATATTATGCGAAATTCTGAGATTTGAAAGCCAAATCACATATCGTGATACTACATGAAATAGTATCGAAATATTGGTAAAAATGAAATATATTTACGTATTATCAAACTACATGAAAAACGTCAAAAAAGTCACTATTTTACCATATTTAAGGATTTTAACTTCAAAACATAGAGCGAGGTTTCGGATTATTTAGATCCAAGAAAAGACATATGACAATGTTGTTTCCAATACAAATGATAAAACCAATGTGTTTTCATTAGAATTAAATAAAATGTTCCTGATTTTCCGTTTCTATTACCGACGGAAGATGTACACGAAAACATCTCTATTCCGGCTGAAAACGTCGATATATGCAATAAAAACAGAACTTCTCCCCTTTTCAATATCTTACAATTAATCTTTCAATATTTCAATATTTTAACGAGAAACAAATAGATGATTGAAAATGAAGTATTTAAGGTTATTATCTAATAAATTATGTGTTTGCATCATTTTTATCGTATATATAATGAATATACCATAGACTGAAAATTCACAAAAACAAGGAAAAACGGCAAAATATTGCCTAATTCGATGATATTTTGTTTAAATCACACAGAGGAAAAGGGGATGGTAAACGTCAAAATATTGCTAAATTCGATGATTTTAGTACGAAACAAAATGCAAGAAAACTTGCTTAAAATGCAATATTATGCGACATTCTGAGATTTGAAGGCCAAATCACATATCGTGATACAACATGAAATAGTATCGAAATATTGGTAAAAATGAATATATTTACGTATTATCAAACTACATGAAAAACGTGAAAAAAGTCACTATTTTACCATATTTGAGGATTTTAACTTCAAATCATTGAGCGAGGTTTCGTATTATTTAGATCCAAGAAAGACATATGACAATGTTGTTTCCAATACAAATGATAAAAAACAATGTGTTTTCATTAGAATGAACTAAAACGTTGTGATTTTGAAAGCCAAATCACATATCGTGATACTACATGAAATAGTGTCGAAATATTGGTAAAAATGAATATATTTACGTATTATCAAACTACATGAGAAACGTGAAAAAAGTCACTATTTTAGAATATTTGAGGATTTTAACTTCAAATCATAGAGCGAGGTTTCGTATTATTTAGATCCAAGAAAAGACATATGACAATGTTGTTTCCAATACAAATGATAAAAAACAATGTGTTTTCATTAGAATGAACTAAAATGTTGTTGATTTTCCGTTTATATTACCGATGGAAGTAAAGACACGTAAAACAGCTCTAATCCGGCTGAAACGTCGATATATGCAATAAAAACCGAACTTCTCCCCTTTTCAATATCTTACTCAGTATTTTAACGAGAAAGAAATAGATGGTTGAAAATGAAGTATTTAAGGTTATTATCTAATCAATTATGTGTTTGCATCATTTTTATCGTATATATAATGAAAACCCATAAACTGAAAATTCACAAAAACGTGGAAAAACGGTAAAATATTGCCTAATTCGATTATATTTTGTTTAAATCACACAGAGGAAAAGGGGATGATAAACGTCAAAATATTGCTAAATTCGATGATTTTTCGTACGAAACAAAATGCAAGAAAACTTGCTTAAAATGCAATATTATGCGAAATTCTGAGATTTGAAAGCGAAATCACATATCGTGATACAACATGAAATAGTATCGAAATATTGGTAAAATTGAATATATTTACGTATTATCAAACTACATGAAAAACGGCAAAAAAGTCACTATTTTACCATATTTAAGGATTTAACTTCAAAACATAGAGCGAGGTTTCGGACTATTTAGATCCAAGAAAAGACATATGACAATGTTGTTTCCAATACAAATGATAAAACCAATGTGTTTTCATTAGAATTAAATAAAATGTTCCTGATTTTCCGTTTCTATTACCGACGGAAGATGTACACGAAAACATCTCTATTCCGGCTGAAACGTCGATATATGCAATAAAACAGAACTTCTCCCCTTTTCAATATCTTACAATTAATCTTTCAATATTTCAATATTTTAACGAGAAACAAATAGATGATTGAAAATGAAGTATTTAAGGTTATTATCTAATAAATTATGTGTTTGCATCATTTTTATCGTATATAATGAATATACCATAGACTGAAAATTCACAAAAACAAGGAAAAACGGCAAAATATTGCCTAATTCGATGATATTTTGTTTAAATCACACAGAGGAAAAGGGGATGGTAAACGTCAAAATATTGCTAAATTCGATGATTTTTAGTACGAAACAAAATGCAAGAAAACTTGCTTAAAATGCAATATTATGCGACATTCTGAGATTTGAAGGCCAAATCACATATCGTGATACTACATGAAATAGTATCGAAATATTGGTAAAAATGAATATATTTACGTATTATCAAACTACATGAAAAACGTGAAAAAAGTCACTATTTTACCATATTTGAGGATTTTAACTTCAAATCATTGAGCGAGGTTTCGTATTATTTAGATCCAAGAAAAGACATATGACAATGTTGTTTCCAATACAAATGATAAAAAACAATGTGTTTTCATTAGAATGAACTAAAACGTTGTTGATTTTGAAAGCCAAATCACATATCGTGATACTACATGAAATAGTGTCGAAATATTGGTAAAAATGAATATATTTACGTATTATCAAACTACATGAGAAACGTGAAAAAAGTCACTATTTTAGAATATTTGAGGATTTTAACTTCAAATCATAGAGCGAGGTTTCGTATTATTTAGATCCAAGAAAAGACATATGACAATGTTGTTTCCAATACAAATGAAAAAACAATGTGTTTTCATTAGAATGAACTAAAATGTTGTTGATTTTCCGTTTATATTACCGATGGAAGTAAAGACACGTAAAACAGCTCTAATCCGGCTGAAACGTCGATATATGCAATAAAAACCGAACTTCTCCCCTTTTCAATATCTTACTCAGTATTTTAACGAGAAACAAATAGATGATTGAAAATGAAGTATTTAAGGTTATTATCTAATAAATTATGTGTTTGCATCATTTTTATCGTATATATAATGAATATACCATAGACTGAAAATTCACAAAAACAAGGAAAAACGGCAAAATATTGCCTAATTCGATTATATTTTGTTTAAATCACACAGAGGAAAAGGGGATGATAAACGTCAAAATATTGCTAAATTCGATGATTTTTCGTACGAAACAAAATGCAAGAAAACTTGCTTAAAATGCAATATTATGCGAATTTCTGAGATTTGAAAGCGAAATCACATATCGTGATACAACATGAAATAGTATCGAAATATTGGTAAAATTGAATATATTTACGTATTATCAAACTACATGAAAAACGTGAAAAAAGTCACTATTTTACCATATTTGAGGATTTTAACTTCAAATCATAGAGCGAGGTTTCGTATTATTTAGATCAAGAAAAGACATATGACAATGTTGTTTCCAATACAAATGATTAAAAACAATGTGTTTTCATTAGAATGAACTAAAATGTTGTTGATTTTCCGTTTATATTACCGACGGAAGATGTACACGAAAACATCTCTATTCCGGCTGAAACGTCGATATATGCAATAAAAACAGAACTTCTCCCCTTTTCAATATCTTACAATAAATCTTTCAACATTTCATATTTTAACGAGAAACAAATAGATGATTGAAAATAAAGTATTTAAGGTTATTATCTAATAAATTATGTGTTTGCATCATTTTTATCATATATATAATGAATATACCATAGACTGAAAATTCAAAAAAATAAGGAAAAAACGGCAAAATATTGCCTAATTCGATAATATTTTGTTTATATCACACAGAGGAAAAGGGGATGGTAAACGTCAAAATATTGCTAAATTCGATGATTTTTTAGTACGAAACAAAATGCAAGAAAACTTGCTTAAAATGCAATATTATGCGACATTCTGAGATTTGAAGGCCAAATCACATATCGTGATACTACATGAAATAGTATCGAAATATTGGTAAAAATTAATATATTTACGTATTATCAAACTACATGAAAAACGTGAAAAAAGTCACTATTTTACCATATTTGAGGATTTTAACTTCAAATCATAGAGCGAGGTTTCGTATTATTTAGATCCAAGAAAAGACATATGACAATGTGTGTTTCCAATACAAATGATAAAAAACAATGTGTTTTCATTTGAATTAACTAAAATGTTGTTGATTTCCGTTTATATTACCGATGGAAGATGTACACGTAAAACCGCTCTAATCTGGCTGAAACGTCGATATATGCAATAAAAACCGAACTTCTCCCCTTTTCAATATCTTACTCAGTATTTTAACGAGAAACAAATAAATGATTGAAAATGAAGTATTAAGGCTATTATCCAATCAATTATGTGTTTGCATCACTTTTATCGTATATATAATGAATTAATACCCATAGACTGAAATTCACAAAACGTGGAAAAACTGCAAAATATTGCCTTATTCGATGATATTTTGTTTAAATCATATGAAGGAAAAGGGGATATAAACGTCAAAATATTGCTAAATTCGATGATTTTTCGTACGAAACAAAATGCAAGAAAACTTGCTAAAATGCAATATTAGGCGAAATTCTGAGATTTGAAAGCCAAATTACATATCGTGACTACATGAAATAGTGTCGAAATATTGGTAAAAAATGAATATATTTACGTATTATCAAACTACATGAAAAACGTGAAAAGTCACTATTTTACCATATTTGAGGATTTTAACTTCAAATCATAGAGCGAGGTTTCGTATTATTTAGATCCAAGAAAAGACATATGACAATGTTGTTTCCAATACAAATGATAAAAAACAATGTGTTTTCATTAGAATGAACTAAAATGTTGTTGATTTTCCGTTTATATTACCGATGGAAGATGTACACGTAAAACAGCTCTAATCCGGCTGAAACGTCGATATATGCAATAAAAACCGAACTTCTCCCCTTTTCAATATCTTACTCAGTATTTAACGAGAAACAAATAGATGGTTGAAAATGAAGTATTTAAGGTTATTATCTAATCAATTATGTGTTTGCATCATTTTTATCGTATATATAATGAAAACCCATAAACTGAAAATTCACAAAAACGTAGAAAAACGGCAAAATATTGCCTAATTCGATTATATTTTGTTTAAATCTCACAGAGGAAAAGGGGATGATAAACGTCAAAATATTGCTAAATTCGATGATTTTTCGTACGAAACAAAATGCAAGAAAACTTGCTTAAATGCAATATTATGCGAAATTCTGAGATTTGAAAGCCAATCACATATCGTGATACTACATGAAATAGTATCGAAATATTGGTAAAAATGAATATATTTACGTATTATCAAACTACATGAAAAACGTCAAAAAAGTCACTATTTTACCATATTTAAGGATTTTAACTTCAAAACATAGAGCGAGGTTTCGGATTATTTAGATCCAAGAAAAGACATATGACAATGTTGTTTCCAATACAAATGATAAAACCAATGTGTTTTCATTAGAATTAAATAAAATGTTCCTGATTTTCCGTTTCTATACCGACGGAAGATGTACACGAAAACATCTCTATTCCGGCTGAAACGTCGATATATGCAATAAAAACAGAACTTCTCCCCTTTTCAATATCTTACAATTAATCTTTCAATATTTCAATATTTTAACGAGAAACAAATAGATGATTGAAAATGAAGTATTTAAGGTTATTATCTAATAAATTATGTGTTTGCATCATTTTTATCGTATATATAATGAATATACCATAGACTGAAAATTCACAAAAACAAGGAAAAACGGCAAAATATTGCATAATTCGATGATATTTTGTATAAATCACACAGAGGAAAAGGGGATGGTAAACGTCAAATATTGCTAAATTCGATGATTTTTAGTACGAAACAAAATGCAAGAAAACTTGCTTAAAATGCAATATTATGCGACATTCTGAGATTGAAGGCCAAATCACATATCGTGATACAACATGAAATAGTATCGAAATATTGGTAAAAGAATATATTTACGTATTATCAAACTACATGAAAAACGTGAAAAAAGTCACTATTTTACCATATTTGAGGATTTTAACTTCAAATCATTGAGCGAGGTTTCGTATTATTTAGATCCAAGAAAAGACATATGACAATGTTGTTTCCAATACAAATGATAAAAAACAATGTTTTCATTAGAATGAACTAAAACGTTGTTGATTTTGAAAGCCAAATCACATATCGTGATACTACATGAAATAGTGTCGAAATATTGGTAAAAATGAATATATTTACGTATTATCAACTACATGAGAAACGTGAAAAAAGTCACTATTTTAGAATATTTGAGGATTTTAACTTCAAATCATAGAGCGAGGTTTCGTATTATTTAGATCCAAGAAAAGACATATGACAATGTTGTTTCCAATACAAATGATAAAAAACAATGTGTTTTCATTAGAATGAACTAAAATGTTGTTGATTTTCCGTTTATATTACCGATGGAAGTAAAGACACGTAAAACAGCTCTAATCCGGCTGAAACGTCGATATATGCAATAAAAACCGAACTTCTCCCCTTTTCAATATCTAACTCAGTATTTTAACGAGAAACAAATAGATGGTTGAAAATGAAGTATTTAAGGTTATTATCTAATCAATTATGTGTTTGCATCATTTTTATCGTATATATAATGAAAACCCATAAACTGAAAATTCACAAAAACGTGGAAAAACGGTAAAATATTGCCTAATTCGATTATATTTTGTTTAAATCACACAGAGAAAAGGGGATGATAAACGTCAAAATATTGCTAAATTCGATGATTTTTCGTACGAAACAAAATGCAAGAAAACTTGCTTAAAATGCAATATTATGCGAAATTCTGAGATTTGAAAGCGAAATCACATATCGTGATACAACATGAAATATTGGTAAAATTGAATATTTTACGTATTATCAAACTACATGAAAAACGTCAAAAAAGTCACTATTTTACCATATTTAAGGATTTTAACTTCAAAACATAGAGCGAGGTTTCGGATTATTTAGATCCAAGAAAAGACATATGACAATGTTGTTTCCAATACAAATGATAAAACCAATGTGTTTTCATTAGAATTAAATAAAATGTTCCTGATTTTCCGTTTCTATTACCGACGGAAGATGTACACGAAAACATCTCTATTCCGGCTGAAACGTCGATATATGCAATAAAAACAGAACTTCTCCCCTTTTCAATATCTTACAATTAATCTTTCAATATTTCAATATTTTAACGAGAAACAAATAGATGATTGAAAATGAAGTATTTAAGGTTATTATCTAATAAATTAGTGTTTGCATCATTTTTATCGTATATATAATGAATATACCATAGACTGAAAATTCACAAAAACAAGGAAAAACGGCAAAATATTGCCTAATTCGATGATATTTTGTTTAAATCACACAGAGGAAAGGGGATGGTAAACGTCAAAATATTGCTAAATTCAATGATTTTTAGTACGAAACAAAATGCAAGAAAACTTGCTTAAAATGCAATATTATGCGACATTCTGAGATTTGAAGGCCAAATCACATATCGTGATACAACATGAAATAGTATCGAAATATTGGTAAAAATGAATATTTACGTATTATCAAACTACATGAAAAAACGTGAAAAAAGTCACTATTTTACCATATTTGAGGATTTTAACTTCAAATCATTGAGCGAGGTTTCGTATTATTTAGATCCAAGAAAAGACATATGACAATGTTGTTTCCAATACAAATGATAAAAAACAATGTGTGTTTCATTAGAATGAACTAAAATGTTGTTGATTTTGAAAGCCAAATCACATATCGTGATACTACATGAAATAGTGTCGAAATATTGGTAAAAATGAATATATTTACGTATTATCAAACTACATGAGAAACGTGAAAAAAGTCACTATTTTAGAATATTTGAGGATTTTAACTTCAAATCAAGAGCGAGGTTTCGTATTATTTAGATCCAAGAAAAGACATATGACAATGTTGTTTCCAATACAAATGATAAAAAACAATGTGTTTTTATTAGAATGAAACTAAAATGTTGTTGATTTTCCGTTTATATTACCGATGGAAGTAAAGACACGTAAAACAGCTCTAATCCGGCTGAAACGTCGATATATGCAATAAAAACCGAACTTCTCCCCTTTTCAATATCTTACTCAGTATTTTAACGAGAAAGAAATAGATGGTTGAAAATGAAGTATTTAAGGTTATTATCACAACAATTATGTGTTTGCATCATTTTTATCGTATATATAATGAAAACCCATAAACTGAAAATTCACAAAAACGTGGAAAAACGGTAAAATATTGCCTAATTCGATTATATTTTGTTTAAATCACACAGAGGAAAAGGGGATGATAAACGTCAAAATATTGCTAAATTCGATGATTTTTCGTACGAAACAAATGCAAGAAAACTTGCTTAAAATGCAATATTAGGCGAAATTCTGAGATTTGAAAGCCAAATTACATATCGTGATACTACATGAAATAGTGTCGAAATATTGGTAAAAATGAATATATTTACGTATTATCAAACTACATGAAAACGTGAAAAAGTCACTATTTTACCATATTTGAGGATTTTAACTTCAAATCATAGAGCGAGGTTTCGTATTATTTAGATCCAAGAAAAGACATATGACAATGTTGTTTCCAATACAAATGATAAAAAAACAATGTGTTTTCATTAGAATGAACTAAAATGTTGTTGATTTTCCGTTTATATTACCGATAGAAGATGTACACGTAAAACAGCTCTAATCCGGCTGAAACGTCGATATATGCAATAAAAACCGAACTTCTCCCCTTTTCAATATCTTACTCAGTATTTTAACGAGAAACAAATAGATGGTTGAAAATGAAGTATTTAAGGTTATTATCTAATCAATTATGTGTTTGCATCATTTTTATCGTATATATAATGAAAACCCATAAACTGAAATTCACAAAAACGTGGAAAAAAACGGCAAAATATTGCCTAATTCGATTATATTTTGTTTAAATCTCACAGAGGAAAAGGGGATGATAAACGTCAAAATATTGCTAAATTCGATGATTTTCGTACGAAACAAAATGCACGAAAACTTGCTTAAAATGCAATATTATGCGAAATTCTGAGATTTGAAAGCCAAATCACATATCGTGATACTACATGAAATAGTATCGAAATATTGGTAAAAATGAATATATTTACGTATTATCAAACTACATGAAAAACGTCAAAAAAGTCACTATTTACCATATTTAAGGATTTAACTTCAAACATAGAGCGAGGTTTCGGATTATTTAGATCCAAGAAAAGACATATGACAATGTTGTTTCCAATACAAATGATAAAACCAATGTGTTTTCATTAGAATTAAATAAAATGTTCCTGATTTCCGTTTCTATTACCGACGGAAGATGTACACGAAACATCTCTATTCCGGCTGAAACGTCGATATATGCAATAAAAACAGAACTTCTCCCCTTTTCAATATCTTACAATTAATCTTTCAATATTTCAATATTTTAACGAGAAACAAATAGATGATTGAAAATGAAGTATTTAAGGTTATTATCTAATAAATTATGTGTTTGCATCATTTTTATCGTATATATAATGAATATACCATAGACTGAAAATTCACAAAACAAGGAAAAACGGCAAAATATTGCCTAATTCGATGATATTTTGTTTAAATCACACAGAGGAAAAGGGGATGGTAAACGTCAAAATATTGCTAAATTCGATGATTTTTAGTACGAAACAAAATGCAAGAAAACTTGCTTAAAATGCAATATTATGCGACATTCTGAGATTTGAAGGCCAAATCACATATCGTGATACAACATGAAATAGTATCGAAATATTGGTAAAAATGAATATATTTTACGTATTATCAAACTACATGAAAAACGTGAAAAAAGTCACTATTTTACCATATTTGAGGATTTTAACTTCAAATCATTGAGCGAGGTTTCGTATTATTTAGATCCAAGAAAAGACATATGACAATGTTGTTTCCAATACAAATGATAAAAAACAATGTGTTTTTCATTAGAATGAACTAAAACGTTGTTGATTTTGAAAGCCAAATCACATATCGTGATACTACATGAAATAGTGTCGAAATATTGGTAAAAATGAATATATTTACGTATTATCAAACTACATGAGAAACGTGAAAAAAGTCACTATTTTAGAATATTTGAGGATTTTAACTTCAAATCATAGAGCGAGGTTTCGTATTATTTAGATCCAAGAAAAGACATATGACAATGTTGTTTCCAATACAAATGATAAAAAACAATGTGTTTTCATTAGAATGAACTAAAATGTTGTTGATTTTCCGTTTTATTACCGATGGAAGTAAAGACACGTAAAACAGCAGCTCTAATCCGGCTGAAACGTCGATATATGCATATAAAACCGAACTTCTCCCCTTTTCAATATCTAACTCAGTATTTTAACGAGAAAGAAATAGATGGTTGAAAATGAAGTATTTAAGGTATTATCTAATCAATTATGTGTTTGCATCATTTTTATCGTATATATAATGAAAACCCATAAACTGAAAATTCACAAAAACGTGGAAAACGGTAAAATATTGCCTAATTCGATTATATTTTGTTTAAATCACACAGAGGAAAGGGGATGATAAACGTCAAAATATTGCTAATTCGATGATTTTTCGTACGAAACAAAATGCAAGAAAACTTGCTTAAAAGCAATATTATGCGAAATTCTGAGATTTGAAAGCGAAATCACATATCGTGATACAACATGAAATAGTATCGAAATATTGGTAAAATTGAATATATTTACGTATTATCAAACTACATGAAAAACGTGAAAAAAGTCACTATTTTACCATATTTGAGGATTTTAACTTCAAATCATAGAGCGAGGTTTCGTATTATTTAGATCCAAGAAAAGACATATGACAATGTTGTTTCCAATACAAATGATAAAAACAAGTGTTTTCATTAGAATGAACTAAATGTTGTTGATTTTCCGTTTATATTACCGACGGAAGATGTACACGAAAACATCTCTATTCCGGCTGAAACGTCGATATATGCAATAAACAGAACTTCTCCCTTTTCAATATCTTACAATAAATCTTTCAACATTTCAATATTTTAACGAGAAACAAATAGATGATTGAAAATAAAGTATTTAAGGTTATTATCTAATAAATTATGTGTTGGCATCATTTTTATCATATATATAATGAATACCATAGACTGAAAATTCAAAAAAATAAGGAAAACGGCAAATATTGCCTATTCGATAATATTTTGTTTATATCACACAGAGGAAAAGGGGATGGTAAACGTCAAAATATTGCTAAATTCGATGATTTTTAGTACGAACAAAATGCAAGAAAACTTGCTTAAAATGCAATTATGCGACATTCTGAGATTTGGAAGGCCAAATCACATATCGTGATACTACATGAAATAGTATCGAAATATTGGTAAAATTAATATATTTACGTATTATCAACTACATGAAAAACGTGAAAAAGTCACTATTTTACCATATTTGGATTTTAACTTCAAATCATAGAGCGAGGTTTCGTATTATTTAGATCCAAGAAAGACTATGACAATGTTGTTTCCAATACAATGATAAAAAACAATGTGTTTTCATTTGAATTAACTAAAATGTTGTTGATTTTCCGTTATATTACCGATGGAAGATGTACACGTAAACCGCTCTAATCTGGCTGAAACTCGATATATGCAATAAAAACCGAACTTCTCCCCTTTTCAATATCTTACTCAGTATTTTAACGAGAAACAGATAATGATTGAAAAGATGAGTATTTAAGGCTATTATCCATCAATTATGTGTTGCAATCACTTTTCGTATATATTAATGAATTAATACCCATAGACCTGAAAATTCACAACAAACGTGGAAAAACTGCAAAATATTGCCTTATTCGATGATATTTTGTTTAAATCATATGAAGGAAAAGGGGGATGATAAACGTCAAAATATTGCTAAATTCGATGATTTTTCGTACGAAACAAAATGCAAGAAAACTTGCTTAAAATGCAATATTAGGCGAAATTCTGAGATTTGAAAAGCCAAATTACATATCGTGAGTACTACATGAAATAGTGTCGAAATATTGGTAAAAATGAATATATTTACGTATTATCAAACTACATGAAAAACGTGAAAAAAGTCACTATTTTACCATATTTGAGGATTTTAACTTCAAATCATAGAGCGAGGTTTCGTATTATTTAGATCCAAGAAAAGACATATGACAATGTTGTTTCCAATACAAATGATAAAAAACAATGTGTTTTCATTAGAATGAACTAAAATGTTGTTGATTTTCCGTTTATATTACCGATGGAAGATGTACACGTAAAACAGCTCTAATCCGCTGAAACGTCGATATATGCAATAAAAACCGAACTTCTCCCCTTTTCAATATCTTACTCAGTATTTTAACGAGAAACAAATAGATGGTTGAAAATGAAGTATTTAAGGTTATTATCTAATCAATTATGTGTTTGCATCATTTTTATCGTATATATAATGAAAACCCATAAACTGAAAATTCACAAAAACGTAGAAAAACGGCAAAATATTGCCTAATTCGATTATATTTTGTTTAAATCTCACAGAGGAAAAGGGATGATAAACGTCAAAATATTGCTAAATTCGATGATTTTTCGTACGAAACAAAATGCAAGAAAACTTGCTTAAAATGCAATATTATGCGAAATTCTGAGATTTGAAAGCCAAATCACATATCGTGATACTACATGAAATAGTATCGAAATATTGGTAAAATGAATATATTTACGTATTATCAAACTACATGAAAAACGTCAAAAAAGTCACTATTTTACCATATTTAAGGATTTTAACTTCAAAACATAGAGCGAGGTTTCGGATTATTTAGATCCAAGAAAAGACATATGACAATGTTGTTTCCAATACAAATGATAAAACCAATGTGTTTTCATTAGAATTAAATAAAATGTTCCTGATTTTCCGTTTCTATTACCGACGGAAGATGTACACGAAAACATCTCTATTCCGGCTGAAACGTCGATATATGCAATAAAAACAGAACTTCTCCCCTTTTCAATATCTTACAATTAATCTTTCAATATTTCAATATTTTAACGAGAAACAAATAGATGATTGAAAATGAAGTATTTAAGGTTATTATCTAATAAATTATGTGTTTGCATCATTTTTATCGTATATATAATGAATATACCATAGACTGAAAATTCACAAAAACAAGGAAAAACGGCAAAATATTGCATAATTCGATGATATTTTGTATAAATCACACAGAGGAAAAGGGGATGGTAAACGTCAAAATATTGCTAAATTCGATGATTTTTAGTACGAAACAAAATGCAAGAAAACTTGCTTAAAATGCAATATTATGCGACATTCTGAGATTTGAAGGCCAAATCACATATCGTGATACAACATGAAATAGTATCGAAATATTGGTAAAAATGAATATATTTACGTATTATCAAACTACATGAAAAACGTGAAAAAAGTCACTATTTTACCATATTTGAGGATTTTAACTTCAAATCATTGAGCGAGGTTTCGTATTATTTAGATCCAAGAAAAGACATATGACAATGTTGTTTCCAATACAAATGATAAAAAACAATGTGTTTTCATTAGAATGAACTAAAACGTTGTTGATTTTGAAAGCCAAATCACATATCGTGATACTACATGAAATAGTGTCGAAATATTGGTAAAATGAATATATTTACGTATTATCAAACTACATGAGAAACGTGAAAAAAGTCACTATTTTAGAATATTTGAGGATTTTAACTTCAAATCATAGAGCGAGGTTTCGTATTATTTAGATCCAAGAAAAGACATATGACAATGTTGTTTCCAATACAAATGATAAAAAACAATGTGTTTTCATTAGAATGAACTAAAATGTTGTTGATTTTCCGTTTATATTACCGATGGAAGTAAAGACACGTAAAACAGCTCTAATCCGGCTGAAACGTCGATATATGCAATAAAACCGAACTTCTCCCCTTTTCAATATCTAACTCAGTATTTTAACGAGAAACAAATAGATGGTTGAAAATGAAGTATTTAAGGTTATTATCTAATCAATTATGTGTTTGCATCATTTTTATCGTATATATAATGAAAACCCATAAACTGAAAATTCACAAAAACGTGGAAAAACGGTAAAATATTGCCTAATTCGATTATATTTTGTTTAAATCACACAGAGGAAAAGGGGATGATAAACGTCAAAATATTGCTAAATTCGATGATTTTTCGTACGAAACAAAATGCAAGAAAACTTGCTTAAAATGCAATAATTATGCGAAATTCTGAGATTTGAAAGCGAAATCACATATCGTGATACAACATGAAATAGTATCGAAATATTGGTAAAATTGAATATATTTACGTATTATCAAACTACATGAAAACGTCAAAAAAGTCACTATTTTACCATATTAAGGATTTTAACTTCAAAACATAGAGCGAGGTTTCGGATTATTTAGATCCAAGAAAAGACATATGACAATGTTGTTTCCAATACAAATGATAAAACCAATGTGTTTTCATTAGAATTAAATAAAATGTTCCTGATTTTCCGTTTCTATTACCGACGGAAGATGTACACGAAAACATCTCTATTCCGGCTGAAACGTCGATATATGCAATAAAAACAGAACTTCTCCCCTTTTCAATATCTTACAATTAATCTTTCAATATTTCAATATTTTAACGAGAAACAAATAGATGATTGAAAATGAAGTATTTAAGGTTATTATCTAATAAATTATGTGTTTGCATCATTTTTATCGTATATATAATGAATATACCATAGACTGAAAATTCACAAAAACAAGGAAAAACGGCAAAATATTGCCTAATTCGATGATATTTTGTTTAAATCACACAGAGGAAAAGGGGATGGTAAAACGTCAAAATATTGCTAAATTCAATGATTTTTAGTACGAAACAAAATGCAAGAAAACTTGCTTAAAATGCAATATTATGCGACATTCTGAGATTTGAAGGCCAAATCACATATCGTGATACAACATGAAATAGTATCGAAATATTGGTAAAAATGAATATATTTACGTATTATCAAACTACATGAAAAACGTGAAAAAAGTCACTATTTTACCATATTTGAGGATTTTAACTTCAAATCATTGAGCGAGGTTTCGTATTATTTAGATCCAAGAAAAGACATATGACAATGTTGTTTCCAATACAAATGATAAAAACAATGTGTTTTCATTAGAATGAACTAAAATGTTGTTGATTTTGAAAGCCAAATCACATATCGTGATACTACATGAAATAGTGTCGAAATATTGGTAAAAATGAATATATTTACGTATTATCAAACTACATGAGAAACGTGAAAAAAGTCACTATTTTAGAATATTTGAGGATTTTAACTTCAAATCATAGAGCGAGGTTTCGTATTATTTAGATCCAAGAAAAGACATATGACAATGTTGTTTCCAATACAAATGATAAAAAACAATGTGTTTTTATTAGAATGAACTAAAATGTTGTTGATTTTCCGTTTATATTACCGATGGAAGTAAAGACACGTAAAACAGCTCTAATCCGGCTGAAACGTCGATATATGCAATAAAAACCGAACTTCTCCCCTTTTCAATATCTTACTCAGTATTTTAACGAGAAAGAAATAGATGGTTGAAAATGAAGTATTTAAGGTTATTATCACAACAATTATGTGTTTGCATCATTTTTATCGTATATATAATGAAAACCCATAAACTGAAAATTCACAAAAACGTGGAAAAACGGTAAAATATTGCCTAATTCGATTATATTTTGTTTAAATCACACAGAGGAAAAGGGGATGATAAACGTCAAAATATTGCTAAATTCGATGATTTTTCGTACGAAACAAAATGCAAGAAAACTTGCTTAAAATGCAATATTAGGCGAAATTCTGAGATTTGAAAGCCAAATTACATATCGTGATACTACATGAAATAGTGTCGAAATATTGGTAAAAATGAATATATTTACGTATTATCAAACTACATGAAAAACGTGAAAAAGTCACTATTTTACCATATTTGAGGATTTTAACTTCAAATCATAGAGCGAGGTTTCGTATTATTTAGATCCAAGAAAAGACATATGACAATGTTGTTTCCAATACAAATGATAAAAAACAATGTGTTTTCATTAGAATGAACTAAAATGTTGTTGATTTTCCGTTTATATTACCGATAGAAGATGTACACGTAAAACAGCTCTAATCCGGCTGAAACGTCGATATATGCAATAAAAACCGAACTTCTCCCCTTTTCAATATCTTACTCAGTATTTTAACGAGAAACAAATAGATGGTTGAAAATGAAGTATTTAAGGTTATTATCTAATCAATTATGTGTTTGCATCATTTTTATCGTATATATAATGAAAACCCATAAACTGAAAATTCACAAAAACGTGGAAAAACGGCAAAATATTGCCTAATTCGATTATATTTTGTTTAAATCTCACAGAGGAAAAGGGGATGATAAACGTCAAAATATTGCTAAATTCGATGATTTTTCGTACGAAACAAAATGCAAGAAAACTTGCTTAAAATGCAATATTATGCGAAATTCTGAGATTTGAAAGCCAAATCACATATCGTGATACTACATGAAATAGTATCGAAATATTGGTAAAATGAATATATTTACGTATTATCAAACTACATGAAAAACGTCAAAAAAGTCACTATTTTACCATATTTAAGGATTTTAACTTCAAAACATAGAGCGAGGTTTCGGATTATTTAGATCCAAGAAAAGACATATGACAATGTTGTTTCCAATACAAATGATAAAACCAATGTGTTTTCATTAGAATTAAATAAAATGTTCCTGATTTTCCGTTTCTATTACCGACGGAAGATGTACACGAAAACATCTCTATTCCGGGTGAAACGTCGATATATGCAATAAAAACAGAACTTCTCCCCTTTTCAATATCTTACAATTAATCTTTCAATATTTCAATATTTTAACGAGAAACAAATAGATGATTGAAAATGAAGTATTTAAGGTTATTATCTAATAAATTATGTGTTTGCATCATTTTTATCGTATATATAATGAATATACCATAGACTGAAATTCACAAAAACAAGGAAAAACGGCAAAATATTGCCTAATTCGATGATATTTTGTTTAAATCACACAGAGGAAAAGGGGATGGTAAACGTCAAAATATTGCTAAATTCGATGATTTTTAGTACGAAACAAAATGCAAGAAAACTTGCTTAAAATGCAATATTATGCGACATTCTGAGATTTGAAGGCCAAATCACATATCGTGATACAACATGAAATAGTATCGAAATATTGGTAAAAATGAATATATTTACGTATTATCAAACTACATGAAAAACGTGAAAAAAGTCACTATTTTACCATATTTGAGGATTTTAACTTCAAATCATTGAGCGAGGTTTCGTATTATTTAGATCCAAGAAAAGACATATGACAATGTTGTTTCCAATACAAATGATAAAAAACAATGTGTTTTCATTAGAATGAACTAAAACGTTGTTGATTTTGAAAGCCAAATCACATATCGTGATACTACATGAAATAGTGTCGAAATATTGGTAAAAATGAATATATTTACGTATTATCAAACTACATGAGAAACGTGAAAAAAGTCACTATTTTAGAATATTTGAGGATTTTAACTTCAAATCATAGAGCGAGGTTTCGTATTATTTAGATCCAAGAAAAGACATATGACAATGTTGTTTCCAATACAAATGATAAAAAACAATGTGTTTTCATTAGAATGAACTAAAATGTTGTTGATTTTCCGTTTATATTACCGATGGAAGTAAAGACACGTAAAACAGCTCTAATCCGGCTGAAACGTCGATATATGCAATAAAAACCGAACTTCTCCCCTTTTCAATATCTAACTCAGTATTTTAACGAGAAACAAATAGATGGTTGAAAATGAAGTATTTAAGGTTATTATCTAATCAATTATGTGTTTGCATCATTTTTATCGTATATATAATGAAAACCCATAAACTGAAAATTCACAAAAACGTGGAAAAACGGTAAAATATTGCCTAATTCGATTATATTTTGTTTAAATCACACAGAGGAAAAGGGGATGATAAACGTCAAAATATTGCTAAATTCGATGATTTTTCGTACGAAACAAAATGCAAGAAAACTTGCTTAAAATGCAATATTATGCGAAATTCTGAGATTTGAAAGCGAAATCACATATCGTGATACAACATGAAATAGTATCGAAATATTGGTAAAATTGAATATATTTACGTATTATCAAACTACATGAAAAACGTCAAAAAGTCACTATTTTACCATATTTAAGGATTTTAACTTCAAAACATAGAGCGAGGTTTCGGATTATTTAGATCCAAGAAAAGACATATGACAATGTTGTTTCCAATACAAATGATAAAACCAATGTGTTTTCATTAGAATTAAATAAAATGTTCCTGATTTTCCGTTTCTATTACCGACGGAAGATGTACACGAAAACATCTCTATTCCGGCTGAAACGTCGATATATGCAATAAAAACAGAACTTCTCCCCTTTTCAATATCTTACAATTAATCTTTCAATATTTCAATATTTTAACGAGAAACAAATAGATGATTGAAAATGAAGTATTTAAGGTTATTATCTAATAAATTATGTGTTTGCATCATTTTTATCGTATATATAATGAATATACCATAGACTGAAAATTCACAAAAACAAGGAAAAACGGCAAAATATTGCCTAATTCGATGATATTTTGTTTAAATCACACAGAGGAAAAGGGGATGGTAAACGTCAAAATATTGCTAAATTCAATGATTTTTAGTACGAAACAAAATGCAAGAAAACTTGCTTAAAATGCAATATTATGCGACATTCTGAGATTTGAAGGCCAAATCACATATCGTGATACAACATGAAATAGTATCGAAATATTGGTAAAAATGAATATATTTACGTATTATCAAACTACATGAAAAACGTGAAAAAAGTCACTATTTTACCATATTTGAGGATTTTAACTTCAAATCATTGAGCGAGGTTTCGTATTATTTAGATCCAAGAAAAGACATATGACAATGTTGTTTCCAATACAAATGATAAAAAACAATGTGTTTTCATTAGAATGAACTAAAATGTTGTTGATTTTGAAAGCCAAATCACATATCGTGATACTACATGAAATAGTGTCGAAATATTGGTAAAAATGAATATATTTACGTATTATCAAACTACATGAGAAACGTGAAAAAAGTCACTATTTTAGAATATTTGAGGATTTTAACTTCAAATCATAGAGCGAGGTTTCGTATTATTTAGATCCAAGAAAAGACATATGACAATGTTGTTTCCAATACAAATGATAAAAAACAATGTGTTTTTATTAGAATGAACTAAAATGTTGTTGATTTTCCGTTTATATTACCGATGGAAGTAAAGACACGTAAAACAGCTCTAATCCGGCTGAAACGTCGATATATGCAATAAAAACCGAACTTCTCCCCTTTTCAATATCTTACTCAGTATTTTAACGAGAAAGAAATAGATGGTTGAAAATGAAGTATTTAAGGTTATTATCACAACAATTATGTGTTTGCATCATTTTTATCGTATATATAATGAAAACCCATAAACTGAAAATTCACAAAAACGTGGAAAAACGGTAAAATATTGCCTAATTCGATTATATTTTGTTTAAATCACACAGAGGAAAAGGGGATGATAAACGTCAAAATATTGCTAAATTCGATGATTTTTCGTACGAAACAAAATGCAAGAAAACTTGCTTAAAATGCAATATTAGGCGAAATTCTGAGATTTGAAAGCCAAATTACATATCGTGATACTACATGAAATAGTGTCGAAATATTGGTAAAAATGAATATATTTACGTATTATCAAACTACATGAAAAACGTGAAAAAGTCACTATTTTACCATATTTGAGGATTTTAACTTCAAATCATAGAGCGAGGTTTCGTATTATTTAGATCCAAGAAAAGACATATGACAATGTTGTTTCCAATACAAATGATAAAAAACAATGTGTTTTCATTAGAATGAACTAAAATGTTGTTGATTTTCCGTTTATATTACCGATAGAAGATGTACACGTAAAACAGCTCTAATCCGGCTGAAACGTCGATATATGCAATAAAAACCGAACTTCTCCCCTTTTCAATATCTTACTCAGTATTTTAACGAGAAACAAATAGATGGTTGAAAATGAAGTATTTAAGGTTATTATCTAATCAATTATGTGTTTGCATCATTTTTATCGTATATATAATGAAAACCCATAAACTGAAAATTCACAAAAACGTGGAAAAACGGCAAAATATTGCCTAATTCGATTATATTTTGTTTAAATCTCACAGAGGAAAAGGGGATGATAAACGTCAAAATATTGCTAAATTCGATGATTTTTCGTACGAAACAAAATGCAAGAAAACTTGCTTAAAATGCAATATTATGCGAAATTCTGAGATTTGAAAGCCAAATCACATATCGTGATACTACATGAAATAGTATCGAAATATTGGTAAAAATGAATATATTTACGTATTATCAAACTACATGAAAAACGTCAAAAAAGTCACTATTTTACCATATTTAAGGATTTTAACTTCAAAACATAGAGCGAGGTTTCGGATTATTTAGATCCAAGAAAAGACATATGACAATGTTGTTTCCAATACAAATGATAAAACCAATGTGTTTTCATTAGAATTAAATAAAATGTTCCTGATTTTCCGTTTCTATTACCGACGGAAGATGTACACGAAAACATCTCTATTCCGGCTGAAACGTCGATATATGCAATAAAAACAGAACTTCTCCCCTTTTCAATATCTTACAATTAATCTTTCAATATTTCAATATTTTAACGAGAAACAAATAGATGATTGAAAATGAAGTATTTAAGGTTATTATCTAATAAATTATGTGTTTGCATCATTTTTATCGTATATATAATGAATATACCATAGACTGAAAATTCACAAAAACAAGGAAAAACGGCAAAATATTGCCTAATTCGATGATATTTTGTTTAAATCACACAGAGGAAAAGGGGATGGTAAACGTCAAAATATTGCTAAATTCGATGATTTTTAGTACGAAACAAAATGCAAGAAAACTTGCTTAAAATGCAATATTATGCGACATTCTGAGATTTGAAGGCCAAATCACATATCGTGATACAACATGAAATAGTATCGAAATATTGGTAAAAATGAATATATTTACGTATTATCAAACTACATGAAAAACGTGAAAAAAGTCACTATTTTACCATATTTGAGGATTTTAACTTCAAATCATTGAGCGAGGTTTCGTATTATTTAGATCCAAGAAAAGACATATGACAATGTTGTTTCCAATACAAATGATAAAAAACAATGTGTTTTCATTAGAATGAACTAAAACGTTGTTGATTTTGAAAGCCAAATCACATATCGTGATACTACATGAAATAGTGTCGAAATATTGGTAAAAATGAATATATTTACGTATTATCAAACTACATGAGAAACGTGAAAAAAGTCACTATTTTAGAATATTTGAGGATTTTAACTTCAAATCATAGAGCGAGGTTTCGTATTATTTAGATCCAAGAAAAGACATATGACAATGTTGTTTCCAATACAAATGATAAAAAACAATGTGTTTTCATTAGAATGAACTAAAATGTTGTTGATTTTCCGTTTATATTACCGATGGAAGTAAAGACACGTAAAACAGCTCTAATCCGGCTGAAACGTCGATATATGCAATAAAAACCGAACTTCTCCCCTTTTCAATATCTAACTCAGTATTTTAACGAGAAACAAATAGATGGTTGAAAATGAAGTATTTAAGGTTATTATCTAATCAATTATGTGTTTGCATCATTTTTATCGTATATATAATGAAAACCCATAAACTGAAAATTCACAAAAACGTGGAAAAACGGTAAAATATTGCCTAATTCGATTATATTTTGTTTAAATCACACAGAGGAAAAGGGGATGATAAACGTCAAAATATTGCTAAATTCGATGATTTTTCGTACGAAACAAAATGCAAGAAAACTTGCTTAAAATGCAATATTATGCGAAATTCTGAGATTTGAAAGCGAAATCACATATCGTGATACAACATGAAATAGTATCGAAATATTGGTAAAATTGAATAAATTTACGTATTATCAAACTACATGAAAAACGGCAAAAAAGTCACTATTTTACCATATTTAAGGATTTTAACTTCAAAACATAGAGCGAGGTTTCGGATTATTTAGATCCAAGAAAAGACATATGACAATGTTGTTTCCAATACAAATGATAAAACCAATGTGTTTTCATTAGAATTAAATAAAATGTTCCTGATTTTCCGTTTCTATTACCGACGGAAGATGTACACGAAAACATCTCTATTCCGGCTGAAACGTCGATATATGCAATAAAAACAGAACTTCTCCCCTTTTCAATATCTTACAATTAATCTTTCAATATTTCAATATTTTAACGAGAAACAAATAGATGATTGAAAATGAAGTATTTAAGGTTATTATCTAATAAATTATGTGTTTGCATCATTTTTATCGTATATATAATGAATATACCATAGACTGAAAATTCACAAAAACAAGGAAAAACGGCAAAATATTGCCTAATTCGATGATATTTTGTTTAAATCACACAGAGGAAAAGGGGATGGTAAACGTCAAAATATTGCTAAATTCAATGATTTTTAGTACGAAACAAAATGCAAGAAAACTTGCTTAAAATGCAATATTATGCGACATTCTGAGATTTGAAGGCCAAATCACATATCGTGATACAACATGAAATAGTATCGAAATATTGGTAAAAATGAATATATTTACGTATTATCAAACTACATGAAAAACGTGAAAAAAGTCACTATTTTACCATATTTGAGGATTTTAACTTCAAATCATTGAGCGAGGTTTCGTATTATTTAGATCCAAGAAAAGACATATGACAATGTTGTTTCCAATACAAATGATAAAAAACAATGTGTTTTCATTAGAATGAACTAAAATGTTGTTGATTTTGAAAGCCAAATCACATATCGTGATACTACATGAAATAGTGTCGAAATATTGGTAAAAATGAATATATTTACGTATTATCAAACTACATGAGAAACGTGAAAAAAGTCACTATTTTAGAATATTTGAGGATTTTAACTTCAAATCATAGAGCGAGGTTTCGTATTATTTAGATCCAAGAAAAGACATATGACAATGTTGTTTCCAATACAAATGATAAAAAACAATGTGTTTTTATTAGAATGAACTAAAATGTTGTTGATTTTCCGTTTATATTACCGATGGAAGTAAAGACACGTAAAACAGCTCTAATCCGGCTGAAACGTCGATATATGCAATAAAAACCGAACTTCTCCCCTTTTCAATATCTTACTCAGTATTTTAACGAGAAAGAAATAGATGGTTGAAAATGAAGTATTTAAGGTTATTATCACAACAATTATGTGTTTGCATCATTTTTATCGTATATATAATGAAAACCCATAAACTGAAAATTCACAAAAACGTGGAAAAACGGTAAAATATTGCCTAATTCGATTATATTTTGTTTAAATCACACAGAGGAAAAGGGGATGATAAACGTCAAAATATTGCTAAATTCGATGATTTTTCGTACGAAACAAAATGCAAGAAAACTTGCTTAAAATGCAATATTAGGCGAAATTCTGAGATTTGAAAGCCAAATTACATATCGTGATACTACATGAAATAGTGTCGAAATATTGGTAAAAATGAATATATTTACGTATTATCAAACTACATGAAAAACGTGAAAAAGTCACTATTTTACCATATTTGAGGATTTTAACTTCAAATCATAGAGCGAGGTTTCGTATTATTTAGATCCAAGAAAAGACATATGACAATGTTGTTTCCAATACAAATGATAAAAAACAATGTGTTTTCATTAGAATGAACTAAAATGTTGTTGATTTTCCGTTTATATTACCGATAGAAGATGTACACGTAAAACAGCTCTAATCCGGCTGAAACGTCGATATATGCAATAAAAACCGAACTTCTCCCCTTTTCAATATCTTACTCAGTATTTTAACGAGAAACAAATAGATGGTTGAAAATGAAGTATTTAAGGTTATTATCTAATCAATTATGTGTTTGCATCATTTTTATCGTATATATAATGAAAACCCATAAACTGAAAATTCACAAAAACGTGGAAAAACGGCAAAATATTGCCTAATTCGATTATATTTTGTTTAAATCTCACAGAGGAAAAGGGGATGATAAACGTCAAAATATTGCTAAATTCGATGATTTTTCGTACGAAACAAAATGCAAGAAAACTTGCTTAAAATGCAATATTATGCGAAATTCTGAGATTTGAAAGCCAAATCACATATCGTGATACTACATGAAATAGTATCGAAATATTGGTAAAAATGAATATATTTACGTATTATCAAACTACATGAAAAACGTCAAAAAAGTCACTATTTTACCATATTTAAGGATTTTAACTTCAAAACATAGAGCGAGGTTTCGGATTATTTAGATCCAAGAAAAGACATATGACAATGTTGTTTCCAATACAAATGATAAAACCAATGTGTTTTCATTAGAATTAAATAAAATGTTCCTGATTTTCCGTTTCTATTACCGACGGAAGATGTACACGAAAACATCTCTATTCCGGCTGAAACGTCGATATATGCAATAAAAACAGAACTTCTCCCCTTTTCAATATCTTACAATTAATCTTTCAATATTTCAATATTTTAACGAGAAACAAATAGATGATTGAAAATGAAGTATTTAAGGTTATTATCTAATAAATTATGTGTTTGCATCATTTTTATCGTATATATAATGAATATACCATAGACTGAAAATTCACAAAAACAAGGAAAAACGGCAAAATATTGCCTAATTCGATGATATTTTGTTTAAATCACACAGAGGAAAAGGGGATGGTAAACGTCAAAATATTGCTAAATTCGATGATTTTTAGTACGAAACAAAATGCAAGAAAACTTGCTTAAAATGCAATATTATGCGACATTCTGAGATTTGAAGGCCAAATCACATATCGTGATACAACATGAAATAGTATCGAAATATTGGTAAAAATGAATATATTTACGTATTATCAAACTACATGAAAAACGTGAAAAAAGTCACTATTTTACCATATTTGAGGATTTTAACTTCAAATCATTGAGCGAGGTTTCGTATTATTTAGATCCAAGAAAAGACATATGACAATGTTGTTTCCAATACAAATGATAAAAAACAATGTGTTTTCATTAGAATGAACTAAAACGTTGTTGATTTTGAAAGCCAAATCACATATCGTGATACTACATGAAATAGTGTCGAAATATTGGTAAAAATGAATATATTTACGTATTATCAAACTACATGAGAAACGTGAAAAAAGTCACTATTTTAGAATATTTGAGGATTTTAACTTCAAATCATAGAGCGAGGTTTCGTATTATTTAGATCCAAGAAAAGACATATGACAATGTTGTTTCCAATACAAATGATAAAAAACAATGTGTTTTCATTAGAATGAACTAAAATGTTGTTGATTTTCCGTTTATATTACCGATGGAAGTAAAGACACGTAAAACAGCTCTAATCCGGCTGAAACGTCGATATATGCAATAAAAACCGAACTTCTCCCCTTTTCAATATCTTACTCAGTATTTTAACGAGAAAGAAATAGATGGTTGAAAATGAAGTATTTAAGGTTATTATCTAATCAATTATGTGTTTGCATCATTTTTATCGTATATATAATGAAAACCCATAAACTGAAAATTCACAAAAACGTGGAAAAACGGTAAAATATTGCCTAATTCGATTATATTTTGTTTAAATCACACAGAGGAAAAGGGGATGATAAACGTCAAAATATTGCTAAATTCGATGATTTTTCGTACGAAACAAAATGCAAGAAAACTTGCTTAAAATGCAATATTATGCGAAATTCTGAGATTTGAAAGCGAAATCACATATCGTGATACAACATGAAATAGTATCGAAATATTGGTAAAATTGAATATATTTACGTATTATCAAACTACATGAAAAACGGCAAAAAAGTCACTATTTTACCATATTTAAGGATTTTAACTTCAAAACATAGAGCGAGGTTTCGGATTATTTAGATCCAAGAAAAGACATATGACAATGTTGTTTCCAATACAAATGATAAAACCAATGTGTTTTCATTAGAATTAAATAAAATGTTCCTGATTTTCCGTTTCTATTACCGACGGAAGATGTACACGAAAACATCTCTATTCCGGCTGAAACGTCGATATATGCAATAAAAACAGAACTTCTCCCCTTTTCAATATCTTACAATTAATCTTTCAATATTTCAATATTTTAACGAGAAACAAATAGATGATTGAAAATGAAGTATTTAAGGTTATTATCTAATAAATTATGTGTTTGCATCATTTTTATCGTATATATAATGAATATACCATAGACTGAAAATTCACAAAAACAAGGAAAAACGGCAAAATATTGCCTAATTCGATGATATTTTGTTTAAATCACACAGAGGAAAAGGGGATGGTAAACGTCAAAATATTGCTAAATTCGATGATTTTTAGTACGAAACAAAATGCAAGAAAACTTGCTTAAAATGCAATATTATGCGACATTCTGAGATTTGAAGGCCAAATCACATATCGTGATACTACATGAAATAGTATCGAAATATTGGTAAAAATGAATATATTTACGTATTATCAAACTACATGAAAAACGTGAAAAAAGTCACTATTTTACCATATTTGAGGATTTTAACTTCAAATCATTGAGCGAGGTTTCGTATTATTTAGATCCAAGAAAAGACATATGACAATGTTGTTTCCAATACAAATGATAAAAAACAATGTGTTTTCATTAGAATGAACTAAAATGTTGTTGATTTTCCGTTTATATTACCGATGGAAGATGTACACGTAAAACAGCTCTAATCCGGCTGAAACGTCGATATATGCAATAAAAACCGAACTTCTCCCCTTTTCAATATCTTACTCAGTATTTTAACGAGAAACAAATAGATGGTTGAAAATGAAGTATTTAAGGTTATTATCTAATCAATTATGTGTTTGCATCATTTTTATCGTATATATAATGAAAACCCATAAACTGAAAATTCACAAAAACGTGGAAAAACGGCAAAATATTGCCTAATTCGATTATATTTTGTTTAAATCTCACAGAGGAAAAGGGGATGATAAACGTCAAAATATTGCTAAATTCGATGATTTTTCGTACGAAACAAAATGCAAGAAAACTTGCTTAAAATGCAATATTATGCGAAATTCTGAGATTTGAAAGCCAAATCACATATCGTGATACTACATGAAATAGTATCGAAATATTGGTAAAAATGAATATATTTACGTATTATCAAACTACATGAAAAACGTCAAAAAAGTCACTATTTTACCATATTTAAGGATTTTAACTTCAAAACATAGAGCGAGGTTTCGGATTATTTAGATCCAAGAAAAGACATATGACAATGTTGTTTCCAATACAAATGATAAAACCAATGTGTTTTCATTAGAATTAAATAAAATGTTCCTGATTTTCCGTTTCTATTACCGACGGAAGATGTACACGAAAACATCTCTATTCCGGCTGAAACGTCGATATATGCAATAAAAACAGAACTTCTCCCCTTTTCAATATCTTACAATTAATCTTTCAATATTTCAATATTTTAACGAGAAACAAATAGATGATTGAAAATGAAGTATTTAAGGTTATTATCTAATAAATTATGTGTTTGCATCATTTTTATCGTATATATAATGAATATACCATAGACTGAAAATTCACAAAAACAAGGAAAAACGGCAAAATATTGCCTAATTCGATGATATTTTGTTTAAATCACACAGAGGAAAAGGGGATGGTAAACGTCAAAATATTGCTAAATTCGATGATTTTTAGTACGAAACAAAATGCAAGAAAACTTGCTTAAAATGCAATATTATGCGACATTCTGAGATTTGAAGGCCAAATCACATATCGTGATACAACATGAAATAGTATCGAAATATTGGTAAAAATGAATATATTTACGTATTATCAAACTACATGAAAAACGTGAAAAAAGTCACTATTTTACCATATTTGAGGATTTTAACTTCAAATCATTGAGCGAGGTTTCGTATTATTTAGATCCAAGAAAAGACATATGACAATGTTGTTTCCAATACAAATGATAAAAAACAATGTGTTTTCATTAGAATGAACTAAAACGTTGTTGATTTTGAAAGCCAAATCACATATCGTGATACTACATGAAATAGTGTCGAAATATTGGTAAAAATGAATATATTTACGTATTATCAAACTACATGAGAAACGTGAAAAAAGTCACTATTTTAGAATATTTGAGGATTTTAACTTCAAATCATAGAGCGAGGTTTCGTATTATTTAGATCCAAGAAAAGACATATGACAATGTTGTTTCCAATACAAATGATAAAAAACAATGTGTTTTCATTAGAATGAACTAAAATGTTGTTGATTTTCCGTTTATATTACCGATGGAAGTAAAGACACGTAAAACAGCTCTAATCCGGCTGAAACGTCGATATATGCAATAAAAACCGAACTTCTCCCCTTTTCAATATCTTACTCAGTATTTTAACGAGAAAGAAATAGATGGTTGAAAATGAAGTATTTAAGGTTATTATCTAATCAATTATGTGTTTGCATCATTTTTATCGTATATATAATGAAAACCCATAAACTGAAAATTCACAAAAACGTGGAAAAACGGTAAAATATTGCCTAATTCGATTATATTTTGTTTAAATCACACAGAGGAAAAGGGGATGATAAACGTCAAAATATTGCTAAATTCGATGATTTTTCGTACGAAACAAAATGCAAGAAAACTTGCTTAAAATGCAATATTATGCGAAATTCTGAGATTTGAAAGCGAAATCACATATCGTGATACAACATGAAATAGTATCGAAATATTGGTAAAATTGAATATATTTACGTATTATCAAACTACATGAAAAACGGCAAAAAAGTCACTATTTTACCATATTTAAGGATTTTAACTTCAAAACATAGAGCGAGGTTTCGGACTATTTAGATCCAAGAAAAGACATATGACAATGTTGTTTCCAATACAAATGATAAAACCAATGTGTTTTCATTAGAATTAAATAAAATGTTCCTGATTTTCCGTTTCTATTACCGACGGAAGATGTACACGAAAACATCTCTATTCCGGCTGAAACGTCGATATATGCAATAAAAACAGAACTTCTCCCCTTTTCAATATCTTACAATTAATCTTTCAATATTTCAATATTTTAACGAGAAACAAATAGATGATTGAAAATGAAGTATTTAAGGTTATTATCTAATAAATTATGTGTTTGCATCATTTTTATCGTATATATAATGAATATACCATAGACTGAAAATTCACAAAAACAAGGAAAAACGGCAAAATATTGCCTAATTCGATGATATTTTGTTTAAATCACACAGAGGAAAAGGGGATGGTAAACGTCAAAATATTGCTAAATTCGATGATTTTTAGTACGAAACAAAATGCAAGAAAACTTGCTTAAAATGCAATATTATGCGACATTCTGAGATTTGAAGGCCAAATCACATATCGTGATACTACATGAAATAGTATCGAAATATTGGTAAAAATGAATATATTTACGTATTATCAAACTACATGAAAAACGTGAAAAAAGTCACTATTTTACCATATTTGAGGATTTTAACTTCAAATCATTGAGCGAGGTTTCGTATTATTTAGATCCAAGAAAAGACATATGACAATGTTGTTTCCAATACAAATGATAAAAAACAATGTGTTTTCATTAGAATGAACTAAAACGTTGTTGATTTTGAAAGCCAAATCACATATCGTGATACTACATGAAATAGTGTCGAAATATTGGTAAAAATGAATATATTTACGTATTATCAAACTACATGAGAAACGTGAAAAAAGTCACTATTTTAGAATATTTGAGGATTTTAACTTCAAATCATAGAGCGAGGTTTCGTATTATTTAGATCCAAGAAAAGACATATGACAATGTTGTTTCCAATACAAATGATAAAAAACAATGTGTTTTCATTAGAATGAACTAAAATGTTGTTGATTTTCCGTTTATATTACCGATGGAAGTAAAGACACGTAAAACAGCTCTAATCCGGCTGAAACGTCGATATATGCAATAAAAACCGAACTTCTCCCCTTTTCAATATCTTACTCAGTATTTTAACGAGAAACAAATAGATGATTGAAAATGAAGTATTTAAGGTTATTATCTAATAAATTATGTGTTTGCATCATTTTTATCGTATATATAATGAATATACCATAGACTGAAAATTCACAAAAACAAGGAAAAACGGCAAAATATTGCCTAATTCGATTATATTTTGTTTAAATCACACAGAGGAAAAGGGGATGATAAACGTCAAAATATTGCTAAATTCGATGATTTTTCGTACGAAACAAAATGCAAGAAAACTTGCTTAAAATGCAATATTATGCGAATTTCTGAGATTTGAAAGCGAAATCACATATCGTGATACAACATGAAATAGTATCGAAATATTGGTAAAATTGAATATATTTACGTATTATCAAACTACATGAAAAACGTCAAAAAAGTCACTATTTTACCATATTTAAGGATTTTAACTTCAAAACATAGAGCGAGGTTTCGGATTATTTAGATCCAAGAAAAGACATATGACAATGTTGTTTCCAATACAAATGATAAAACCAATGTGTTTTCATTAGAATTAAATAAAATGTTCCTGATTTTCCGTTTCTATTACCGACGGAAGATGTACACGAAAACATCTCTATTCCGGCTGAAACGTCGATATATGCAATAAAAACAGAACTTCTCCCCTTTTCAATATCTTACAATTAATCTTTCAATATTTCAATATTTTAACGAGAAACAAATAGATGATTGAAAATGAAGTATTTAAGGTTATTATCTAATAAATTATGTGTTTGCATCATTTTTATCATATATATAATGAATATACCATAGACTGAAAATTCACAAAAATAAGGAAAAACGGCAAAATATTGCCTAATTCGATAATATTTTGTTTATATCACACAGAGGAAAAGGGGATGGTAAACGTCAAAATATTGCTAAATTCGATGATTTTTAGTACGAAACAAAATGCAAGAAATCTTGCTTAAAATGCAATATTATGCGACATTCTGAGATTTGAAGGCCAAATCACATATCGTGATACTACATGAAATAGTATCGAAATATTGGTAAAAATTAATATATTTACGTATTATCAAACTACATGAAAAACGTGAAAAAAGTCACTATTTTACCATATTTGAGGATTTTAACTTCAAATCATAGAGCGAGGTTTCGTATTATTTAGATCCAAGAAAAGACATATGACAATGTTGTTTCCAATACAAATGATAAAAAACAATGTGTTTTCATTTGAATTAACTAAAATGTTGTTGATTTTCCGTTTATATTACCGATGGAAGATGTACACGTAAAACCGCTCTAATCTGGCTGAAACGTCGATATATGCAATAAAAACCGAACTTCTCCCCTTTTCAATATCTTACTCAGTATTTTAACGAGAAACAAATAAATGATTGAAAATGAAGTATTTAAGGCTATTATCCAATCAATTATGTGTTTGCATCACTTTTATCGTATATATAATGAATTAATACCCATAGACTGAAAATTCACAAAAACGTGGAAAAACTGCAAAATATTGCCTTATTCGATGATATTTTGTTTAAATCATATGAAGGAAAAGGGGGATGATAAACGTCAAAATATTGCTAAATTCGATGATTTTTCGTACGAAACAAAATGCAAGAAAACTTGCTTAAAATGCAATATTAGGCGAAATTCTGAGATTTGAAAGCCAAATTACATATCGTGATACTACATGAAATAGTGTCGAAATATTGGTAAAAATGAATATATTTACGTATTATCAAACTACATGAAAAACGTGAAAAAGTCACTATTTTACCATATTTGAGGATTTTAACTTCAAATCATAGAGCGAGGTTTCGTATTATTTAGATCCAAGAAAAGACATATGACAATGTTGTTTCCAATACAAATGATAAAAAACAATGTGTTTTCATTAGAATGAACTAAAATGTTGTTGATTTTCCGTTTATATTACCGATGGAAGATGTACACGTAAAACAGCTCTAATCCGGCTGAAACGTCGATATATGCAATAAAAACCGAACTTCTCCCCTTTTCAATATCTTACTCAGTATTTTAACGAGAAACAAATAGATGGTTGAAAATGAAGTATTTAAGGTTATTATCTAATCAATTATGTGTTTGCATCATTTTTATCGTATATATAATGAAAACCCATAAACTGAAAATTCACAAAAACGTGGAAAAACGGCAAAATATTGCCTAATTCGATTATATTTTGTTTAAATCTCACAGAGGAAAAGGGGATGATAAACGTCAAAATATTGCTAAATTCGATGATTTTTCGTACGAAACAAAATGCAAGAAAACTTGCTTAAAATGCAATATTATGCGAAATTCTGAGATTTGAAAGCCAAATCACATATCGTGATACTACATGAAATAGTATCGAAATATTGGTAAAAATGAATATATTTACGTATTATCAAACTACATGAAAAACGTCAAAAAAGTCACTATTTTACCATATTTAAGGATTTTAACTTCAAAACATAGAGCGAGGTTTCGGATTATTTAGATCCAAGAAAAGACATATGACAATGTTGTTTCCAATACAAATGATAAAACCAATGTGTTTTCATTAGAATTAAATAAAATGTTCCTGATTTTCCGTTTCTATTACCGACGGAAGATGTACACGAAAACATCTCTATTCCGGCTGAAACGTCGATATATGCAATAAAAACAGAACTTCTCCCCTTTTCAATATCTTACAATTAATCTTTCAATATTTCAATATTTTAACGAGAAACAAATAGATGATTGAAAATGAAGTATTTAAGGTTATTATCTAATAAATTATGTGTTTGCATCATTTTTATCGTATATATAATGAATATACCATAGACTGAAAATTCACAAAAACAAGGAAAAACGGCAAAATATTGCATAATTCGATGATATTTTGTATAAATCACACAGAGGAAAAGGGGATGGTAAACGTCAAAATATTGCTAAATTCGATGATTTTTAGTACGAAACAAAATGCAAGAAAACTTGCTTAAAATGCAATATTATGCGACATTCTGAGATTTGAAGGCCAAATCACATATCGTGATACAACATGAAATAGTATCGAAATATTGGTAAAAATGAATATATTTACGTATTATCAAACTACATGAAAAACGTGAAAAAAGTCACTATTTTACCATATTTGAGGATTTTAACTTCAAATCATTGAGCGAGGTTTCGTATTATTTAGATCCAAGAAAAGACATATGACAATGTTGTTTCCAATACAAATGATAAAAAACAATGTGTTTTCATTAGAATGAACTAAAACGTTGTTGATTTTGAAAGCCAAATCACATATCGTGATACTACATGAAATAGTGTCGAAATATTGGTAAAAATGAATATATTTACGTATTATCAAACTACATGAGAAACGTGAAAAAAGTCACTATTTTAGAATATTTGAGGATTTTAACTTCAAATCATAGAGCGAGGTTTCGTATTATTTAGATCCAAGAAAAGACATATGACAATGTTGTTTCCAATACAAATGATAAAAAACAATGTGTTTTCATTAGAATGAACTAAAATGTTGTTGATTTTCCGTTTATATTACCGATGCAAGTAAAGACACGTAAAACCGCTCTAATCCGGCTGAAACGTCGATATATGCAATAAAAACCGAACTTCTCCCCTTTTCAATATCTAACTCAGTATTTTAACGAGAAACAAATAGATGGTTGAAAATGAAGTATTTAAGGTTATTATCTAATCAATTATGTGTTTGCATCATTTTTATCGTATATATAATGAAAACCCATAAACTGAAAATTCACAAAAACGTGGAAAAACGGTAAAATATTGCCTAATTCGATTATATTTTGTTTAAATTACACAGAGGAAAAGGGGATGATAAACGTCAAAATATTGCTAAATTCGATGATTTTTCGTACGAAACAAAATGCAAGAAAACTTGCTTAAAATGCAATATTATGCGAAATTCTGAGATTTGAAAGCGAAATCACATATCGTGATACAACATGAAATAGTATCGAAATATTGGTAAAATTGAATATATTTACGTATTATCAAACTACATGAAAAACGTCAAAAAAGTCACTATTTTACCATATTTAAGGATTTTAACTTCAAAACATAGAGCGAGGTTTCGGATTATTTAGATCCAAGAAAAGACATATGACAATGTTGTTTCCAATACAAATGATAAAACCAATGTGTTTTCATTAGAATTAAATAAAATGTTCCTGATTTTCCGTTTCTATTACCGACGGAAGATGTACACGAAAACATCTCTATTCCGGCTGAAACGTCGATATATGCAATAAAAACAGAACTTCTCCCCTTTTCAATATCTTACAATTAATCTTTCAATATTTCAATATTTTAACGAGAAACAAATAGATGATTGAAAATGAAGTATTTAAGGTTATTATCTAATAAATTATGTGTTTGCATCATTTTTATCGTATATATAATGAATATACCATAGACTGAAAATTCACAAAAACAAGGAAAAACGGCAAAATATTGCCTAATTCGATGATATTTTGTTTAAATCACACAGAGGAAAAGGGGATGGTAAACGTCAAAATATTGCTAAATTCGATGATTTTTAGTACGAAACAAAATGCAAGAAAACTTGCTTAAAATGCAATATTATGCGACATTCTGAGATTTGAAGGCCAAATCACATATCGTGATACAACATGAAATAGTATCGAAATATTGGTAAAAATGAATATATTTACGTATTATCAAACTACATGAAAAACGTGAAAAAAGTCACTATTTTACCATATTTGAGGATTTTAACTTCAAATCATTGAGCGAGGTTTCGTATTATTTAGATCCAAGAAAAGACATATGACAATGTTGTTTCCAATACAAATGATAAAAAACAATGTGTTTTCATTAGAATGAACTAAAATGTTGTTGATTTTGAAAGCCAAATCACATATCGTGATACTACATGAAATAGTTTCGAAATATTGGTAAAAATGAATATATTTACGTATTATCAAACTACATGAGAAACGTGAAAAAAGTCACTATTTTAGAATATTTGAGGATTTTAACTTCAAATCATAGAGCGAGGTTTCGTATTATTTAGATCCAAGAAAAGACATATGACAATGTTGTTTCCAATACAAATGATAAAAAACAATGTGTTTTTATTAGAATGAACTAAAATGTTGTTGATTTTCCGTTTATATTACCGATGGAAGTAAAGACACGTAAAACAGCTCTAATCCGGCTGAAACGTCGATATATGCAATAAAAACCGAACTTCTCCCCTTTTCAATATCTTACTCAGTATTTTAACGAGAAAGAAATAGATGGTTGAAAATGAAGTATTTAAGGTTATTATCACAACAATTATGTGTTTGCATCATTTTTATCGTATATATAATGAAAACCCATAAACTGAAAATTCACAAAAACGTGGAAAAACGGTAAAATATTGCCTAATTCGATTATATTTTGTTTAAATCACACAGAGGAAAAGGGGATGATAAACGTCAAAATATTGCTAAATTCGATGATTTTTCGTACGAAACAAAATGCAAGAAAACTTGCTTAAAATGCAATATTAGGCGAAATTCTGAGATTTGAAAGCCAAATTACATATCGTGATACTACATGAAATAGTGTCGAAATATTGGTAAAAATGAATATATTTACGTATTATCAAACTACATGAAAAACGTGAAAAAGTCACTATTTTACCATATTTGAGGATTTTAACTTCAAATCATAGAGCGAGGTTTCGTATTATTTAGATCCAAGAAAAGACATATGACAATGTTGTTTCCAATACAAATGATAAAAAACAATGTGTTTTCATTAGAATGAACTAAAATGTTGTTGATTTTCCGTTTATATTACCGATGGAAGATGTACACGTAAAACAGCTCTAATCCGGCTGAAACGTCGATATATGCAATAAAAACCGAACTTCTCCCCTTTTCAATATCTTACTCAGTATTTTAACGAGAAACAAATAGATGGTTGAAAATGAAGTATTTAAGGTTATTATCTAATCAATTATGTGTTTGCATCATTTTTATCGTATATATAATGAAAACCCATAAACTGAAAATTCACAAAAACGTGGAAAAACGGCAAAATATTGCCTAATTCGATTATATTTTGTTTAAATCTCACAGAGGAAAAGGGGATGATAAACGTCAAAATATTGCTAAATTCGATGATTTTTCGTACGAAACAAAATGCAAGAAAACTTGCTTAAAATGCAATATTATGCGAAATTCTGAGATTTGAAAGCCAAATCACATATCGTGATACTACATGAAATAGTATCGAAATATTGGTAAAAATGAATATATTTACGTATTATCAAACTACATGAAAAACGTCAAAAAAGTCACTATTTTACCATATTTAAGGATTTTAACTTCAAAACATAGAGCGAGGTTTCGGATTATTTAGATCCAAGAAAAGACATATGACAATGTTGTTTCCAATACAAATGATAAAACCAATGTGTTTTCATTAGAATTAAATAAAATGTTCCTGATTTTCCGTTTCTATTACCGACGGAAGATGTACACGAAAACATCTCTATTCCGGCTGAAACGTCGATATATGCAATAAAAACAGAACTTCTCCCCTTTTCAATATCTTACAATTAATCTTTCAATATTTCAATATTTTAACGAGAAACAAATAGATGATTGAAAATGAAGTATTTAAGGTTATTATCTAATAAATTATGTGTTTGCATCATTTTTATCGTATATATAATGAATATACCATAGACTGAAAATTCACAAAAACAAGGAAAAACGGCAAAATATTGCCTAATTCGATGATATTTTGTTTAAATCACACAGAGGAAAAGGGGATGGTAAACGTCAAAATATTGCTAAATTCGATGATTTTTAGTACGAAACAAAATGCAAGAAAACTTGCTTAAAATGCAATATTATGCGACATTCTGAGATTTGAAGGCCAAATCACATATCGTGATACAACATGAAATAGTATCGAAATATTGGTAAAAATGAATATATTTACGTATTATCAAACTACATGAAAAACGTGAAAAAAGTCACTATTTTACCATATTTGAGGATTTTAACTTCAAATCATTGATCGAGGTTTCGTATTATTTAGATCCAAGAAAAGACATATGACAATGTTGTTTCCAATACAAATGATAAAAAACAATGTGTTTTCATTAGAATGAACTAAAACGTTGTTGATTTTGAAAGCCAAATCACATATCGTGATACTACATGAAATAGTGTCGAAATATTGGTAAAAATGAATATATTTACGTATTATCAAACTACATGAGAAACGTGAAAAAAGTCACTATTTTAGAATATTTGAGGATTTTAACTTCAAATCATAGAGCGAGGTTTCGTATTATTTAGATCCAAGAAAAGACATATGACAATGTTGTTTCCAATACAAATGATAAAAAACAATGTGTTTTCATTAGAATGAACTAAAATGTTGTTGATTTTCCGTTTATATTACCGATGGAAGTAAAGACACGTAAAACAGCTCTAATCCGGCTGAAACGTCGATATATGCAATAAAAACCGAACTTCTCCCCTTTTCAATATCTTACTCAGTATTTTAACGAGAAAGAAATAGATGGTTGAAAATGAAGTATTTAAGGTTATTATCTAATCAATTATGTGTTTGCATCATTTTTATCGTATATATAATGAAAACCCATAAACTGAAAATTCACAAAAACGTGGAAAAACGGTAAAATATTGCCTAATTCGATTATATTTTGTTTAAATCACACAGAGGAAAAGGGGATGATAAACGTCAAAATATTGCTAAATTCGATGATTTTTCGTACGAAACAAAATGCAAGAAAACTTGCTTAAAATGCAATATTATGCGAAATTCTGAGATTTGAAAGCGAAATCACATATCGTGATACAACATGAAATAGTATCGAAATATTGGTAAAATTGAATATATTTACGTATTATCAAACTACATGAAAAACGTCAAAAAAGTCACTATTTTACCATATTTAAGGATTTTAACTTCAAAACATAGAGCGAGGTTTCGGATTATTTAGATCCAAGAAAAGACATATGACAATGTTGTTTCCAATACAAATGATAAAACCAATGTGTTTTCATTAGAATTAAATAAAATGTTCCTGATTTTCCGTTTCTATTACCGACGGAAGATGTACACGAAAACATCTCTATTCCGGCTGAAACGTCGATATATGCAATAAAAACAGAACTTCTCCCCTTTTCAATATCTTACAATTAATCTTTCAATATTTCAATATTTTAACGAGAAACAAATAGATGATTGAAAATGAAGTATTTAAGGTTATTATCTAATAAATTATGTGTTTGCATCATTTTTATCGTATATATAATGAATATACCATAGACTGAAAATTCACAAAAACAAGGAAAAACGGCAAAATATTGCCTAATTCGATGATATTTTGTTTAAATCACACAGAGGAAAAGGGGATGGTAAACGTCAAAATATTGCTAAATTCGATGATTTTTAGTACGAAACAAAATGCAAGAAAACCTGCTTAAAATGCAATATTATGCGACATTCTGAGATTTGAAGGCCAAATCACATATCGTGATACTACATGAAATAGTATCGAAATATTGGTAAAAATGAATATATTTACATATTATCAAACTACATGAAAAACGTGAAAAAAGTCACTATTTTACCATATTTGAGGATTTTAACTTCAAATCATAGAGCGAGGTTTCGTATTATTTAGATCCAAGAAAAGACATATGACAATGTTGTTTCCAATACAAATGATAAAAAACAATGTGTTTTCATTAGAATGAACTAAAATGTTGTTGATTTTCCGTTTATATTACCGATGGAAGTAAAGACACGTAAAACAGCTCTAATCCGGCTGAAACGTCGATATATGCAATAAAAACCGAACTTCTCCCCTTTTCAATATCTTACTCAGTATTTTAACGAGAAACAAATAGATGGTTGAAAATGAAGTATTTAAGGTTATTATCTAATCAATTATGTGTTTGCATCATTTTTATCGTATATATAATGAAAACCCATAAACTGAAAATTCACAAAAACGTGGAAAAACGGCAAAATATTGCCTAATTCGATGATATTTTGTTTAAATCACACAGAGGAAAAGGGGATGGTAAACGTCAAAATATTGCTAAATTCGATGATTTTTAATACGAAACAAAATGCAAGAAAACTTGCTTAAAATGCAATATTATGCGACATTCTGAGATTTGAAGGCCAAATCACATATCGTGATACTACATGAAATAGTATCGAAATATTGGTAAAAATGAATATATTTACGTATTATCAAACTACATGAAAAACGTGAAAAAAGTCACTATTTTACCATATTTGAGGATTTTAACTTCAAATCATTGAGCGAGGTTTCGTATTATTTAGATCCAAGAAAAGACATATGACAATGTTGTTTCCAATACAAATGATAAAAAACAATGTGTTTTCATTAGAATGAACTAAAACGTTGTTGATTTTGAAAGCCAAATCACATATCGTGATACTACATGAAATAGTGTCGAAATATTGGTAAAAATGAATATATTTACGTATTATCAAACTACATGAGAAACGTGAAAAAAGTCACTATTTTAGAATATTTGAGGATTTTAACTTCAAATCATAGAGCGAGGTTTCGTATTATTTAGATCCAAGAAAAGACATATGACAATGTTGTTTCCAATACAAATGATAAAAAACAATGTGTTTTCATTAGAATGAACTAAAATGTTGTTGATTTTCCGTTTATATTACCGATGGAAGTAAAGACACGTAAAACAGCTCTAATCCGGCTGAAACGTCGATATATGCAATAAAAACCGAACTTCTCCCCTTTTCAATATCTTACTCAGTATTTTAACGAGAAACAAATAGATGATTGAAAATGAAGTATTTAAGGTTATTATCTAATAAATTATGTGTTTGCATCATTTTTATCGTATATATAATGAATATACCATAGACTGAAAATTCACAAAAACAAGGAAAAACGGCAAAATATTGCCTAATTCGATTATATTTTGTTTAAATCACACAGAGGAAAAGGGGATGATAAACGTCAAAATATTGCTAAATTCGATGATTTTTCGTACGAAACAAAATGCAAGAAAACTTGCTTAAAATGCAATATTATGCGAAATTCTGAGATTTGAAAGCGAAATCACATATCGTGATACAACATGAAATAGTATCGAAATATTGGTAAAATTGAATATATTTACGTATTATCAAACTACATGAAAAACGTCAAAAAAGTCACTATTTTACCATATTTAAGGATTTTAACTTCAAAACATAGAGCGAGGTTTCGGATTATTTAGATCCAAGAAAAGACATATGACAATGTTGTTTCCAATACAAATGATAAAACCAATGTGTTTTCATTAGAATTAAATAAAATGTTCCTGATTTTCCGTTTCTATTACCGACGGAAGATGTACACGAAAACATCTCTATTCCGGCTGAAACGTCGATATATGCAATAAAAACAGAACTTCTCCCCTTTTCAATATCTTACAATTAATCTTTCAATATTTCAATATTTTAACGAGAAACAAATAGATGATTGAAAATGAAGTATTTAAGGTTATTATCTAATAAATTATGTGTTTGCATCATTTTTATCGTATATATAATGAATATACCATAGACTGAAAATTCACAAAAACAAGGAAAAACGGCAAAATATTGCCTAATTCGATGATATTTTGTTTAAATCACACAGAGGAAAAGGGGATGGTAAACGTCAAAATATTGCTAAATTCGATGATTTTTAGTACGAAACAAAATGCAAGAAAACTTGCTTAAAATGCAATATTATGCGACATTCTGAGATTTGAAGGCCAAATCACATATCGTGATACAACATGAAATAGTATCGAAATATTGGTAAAAATGAATATATTTTCGTATTATCAAACTACATGAAAAACGTGAAAAAAGTCACTATTTTACCATATTTGAGGATTTTAACTTCAAATCATTGAGCGAGGTTTCGTATTATTTAGATCCAAGAAAAGACATATGACAATGTTGTTTCCAATACAAATGATAAAAAACAATGTGTTTTCATTAGAATGAACTAAAATGTTGTTGATTTTGAAAGCCAAATCACATATCGTGATACTACATGAAATAGTGTCGAAATATTGGTAAAAATGAATATATTTACGTATTATCAAACTACATGAGAAACGTGAAAAAAGTCACTATTTTAGAATATTTGAGGATTTTAACTTCAAATCATAGAGCGAGGTTTCGTATTATTTAGATCCAAGAAAAGACATATGACAATGTTGTTTCCAATACAAATGATAAAAAACAATGTGTTTTCATTAGAATTAACTAAAATGTTGTTGATTTTCCGTTTATATTACCGATGGAAGATGTACACGTAAAACCGCTCTAATCCGGCTGAAACGTCGATATATGCAATAAAAACCGAACTTCTCCCCTTTTCAATATCTTACTCAGTATTTTAACGAGAAACAAATAGATGAATGAAAATGAAGTATTTAAGGCTATTATCCAATCAATTATGTGTTTGCATCACTTTTATCGTATATATAATGAATTAATACCCATAGACTGAAAATTCACAAAAACGTGGAAAAACTGCAAAATATTGCCTTATTCGATGATATTTTGTTTAAATCATATGAAGGAAAAGGGGGATGATAAACGTCAAAATATTGCTAAATTCGATGATTTTTCGTACGAAACAAAATGCAAGAAAACTTGCTTAAAATGCAATATTAGGCGAAATTCTGAGATTTGAAAGCCAAATCACATATCGTGATACTACATGAAATAGTGTCGAAATATTGGTAAAAATGAATATATTTACGTATTATCAAACTACATGAAAAACGTGAAAAAAGTCACTATTTTACCATATTTGAGGATTTTAACTTCAAATCATAGAGCGAGGTTTCGTATTATTTAGATCCAAGAAAAGACATATGACAATGTTGTTTCCAATACAAATGATTAAAAACAATGTGTTTTCATTAGAATGAACTAAAATGTTGTTGATTTTCCGTTTATATTACCGACGGAAGATGTACACGAAAACATCTCTATTCCGGCTGAAACGTCGATATATGCAATAAAAACAGAACTTCTCCCCTTTTCAATATCTTACAATAAATCTTTCAACATTTCAATATTTTAACGAGAAACAAATAGATGATTGAAAATAAAGTATTTAAGGTTATTATCTAATAAATTATGTGTTTGCATCATTTTTATCATATATATAATGAATATACCATAGACTGAAAATTCACAAAAATAAGGTAAAACGGCAAAATATTGCCTAATTCGATAATATTTTGTTTATATCACACAGAGGAAAAGGGGATGGTAAACGTCAAAATATTGCTAAATTCGATGATTTTTAGTACGAAACAAAATGCAAGAAAACTTGCTTAAAATGCAATATTATGCGACATTCTGAGATTCGAAGGCCAAATCACATATCGTGATACTACATGAAATAGTATCGAAATATTGGTAAAAATTAATATATTTACGTATTATCAAACTACATGAAAAACGTGAAAAAAGTCACTATTTTACCATATTTGAGGATTTTAACTTCAAATCATAGAGCGAGGTTTCGTATTATTTAGATCCAAGAAAAGACATATGACAATGTTGTTTCCAATACAAATGATAAAAAACAATGTGTTTTCATTTGAATTAACTAAAATGTTGTTGATTTTCCGTTTATATTACCGATGGAAGATGTACACGTAAAACCGCTCTAATCTGGCTGAAACGTCGATATATGCAATAAAAACCGAACTTCTCCCCTTTTCAATATCTTACTCAGTATTTTAACGAGAAACAAATAAATGATTGAAAATGAAGTATTTAAGGCTATTATCCAATCAATTATGTGTTTGCATCACTTTTATCGTATATATAATGAATTAATACCCATAGACTGAAAATTCACAAAAACGTGGAAAAACTGCAAAATATTGCCTTATTCGATGATATTTTGTTTAAATCATATGAAGGAAAAGGGGGATGATAAACGTCAAAATATTGCTAAATTCGATGATTTTTCGTACGAAACAAAATGCAAGAAAACTTGCTTAAAATGCAATATTAGGCGAAATTCTGAGATTTGAAAGCCAAATTACATATCGTGATACTACATGAAATAGTGTCGAAATATTGGTAAAAATGAATATATTTACGTATTATCAAACTACATGAAAAACGTGAAAAAGTCACTATTTTACCATATTTGAGGATTTTAACTTCAAATCATAGAGCGAGGTTTCGTATTATTTAGATCCAAGAAAAGACATATGACAATGTTGTTTCCAATACAAATGATAAAAAACAATGTGTTTTCATTAGAATGAACTAAAATGTTGTTGATTTTCCGTTTATATTACCGATGGAAGATGTACACGTAAAACAGCTCTAATCCGGCTGAAACGTCGATATATGCAATAAAAACCGAACTTCTCCCCTTTTCAATATCTTACTCAGTATTTTAACGAGAAACAAATAGATGGTTGAAAATGAAGTATTTAAGGTTATTATCTAATCAATTATGTGTTTGCATCATTTTTATCGTATATATAATGAAAACCCATAAACTGAAAATTCACAAAAACGTGGAAAAACGGCAAAATATTGCCTAATTCGATTATATTTTGTTTAAATCTCACAGAGGAAAAGGGGATGATAAACGTCAAAATATTGCTAAATTCGATGATTTTTCGTACGAAACAAAATGCAAGAAAACTTGCTTAAAATGCAATATTATGCGAAATTCTGAGATTTGAAAGCCAAATCACATATCGTGATACTACATGAAATAGTATCGAAATATTGGTAAAAATGAATATATTTACGTATTATCAAACTACATGAAAAACGTCAAAAAAGTCACTATTTTACCATATTTAAGGATTTTAACTTCAAAACATAGAGCGAGGTTTCGGATTATTTAGATCCAAGAAAAGACATATGACAATGTTGTTTCCAATACAAATGATAAAACCAATGTGTTTTCATTAGAATTAAATAAAATGTTCCTGATTTTCCGTTTCTATTACCGACGGAAGATGTACACGAAAACATCTCTCTTCCGGCTGAAACGTCGATATATGCAATAAAAACAGAACTTCTCCCCTTTTCAATATCTTACAATTAATCTTTCAATATTTCAATATTTTAACGAGAAACAAATAGATGATTGAAAATGAAGTATTTAAGGTTATTATCTAATAAATTATGTGTTTGCATCATTTTTATCGTATATATAATGAATATACCATAGACTGAAAATTCACAAAAACAAGGAAAAACGGCAAAATATTGCATAATTCGATGATATTTTGTATAAATCACACAGAGGAAAAGGGGATGGTAAACGTCAAAATATTGCTAAATTCGATGATTTTTAGTACGAAACAAAATGCAAGAAAACCTGCTTAAAATGCAATATTATGCGACATTCTGAGATTTGAAGGCCAAATCACATATCGTGATACAACATGAAATAGTATCGAAATATTGGTAAAAATGAATATATTTACGTATTATCAAACTACATGAGAAACGTGAAAAAAGTCACTATTTTAGAATATTTGAGGATTTTAACTTCAAATCATAGAGCGAGGTTTCGTATTATTTAGATCCAAGAAAAGATATATGACAATGTTGTTTCCAATACAAATGATAAAAAACAATGTGTTTTCATTAGAATGAACTAAAATGTTGTTGATTTTCCGTTTATATTACCGATGGAAGTAAAGACACGTAAAACAGCTCTAATCCGGCTGAAACGTCGATATATGCAATAAAAACCGAACTTCTCCCCTTTTCAATATCTAACTCAGTATTTTAACGAGAAACAAATAGATGGTTGAAAATGAAGTATTTAAGGTTATTATCTAATCAATTCTGTGTTTGCATCATTTTTATCGTATATATAATGAAAACCCATAAACTGAAAATTCACAAAAACGTGGAAAAACGGTAAAATATTGCCTAATTCGATTATATTTTGTTTAAATCACACAGAGGAAAAGGGGATGATAAACGTCAAAATATTGCTAAATTCGATGATTTTTCGTACGAAACAAAATGCAAGAAAACTTGCTTAAAATGCAATATTATGCGAAATTCTGAGATTTGAAAGCGAAATCACATATCGTGATACAACATGAAATAGTATCGAAATATTGGTAAAATTGAATATATTTACGTATTATCAAACTACATGAAAAACGTCAAAAAAGTCACTATTTTACCATATTTAAGGATTTTAACTTCAAAACATAGAGCGAGGTTTCGGATTATTTAGATCCAAGAAAAGACATATGACAATGTTGTTTCCAATACAAATGATAAAACCAATGTGTTTTCATTAGAATTAAATAAAATGTTCCTGATTTTCCGTTTCTATTACCGACGGAAGATGTACACGAAAACATCTCTATTCCGGCTGAAACGTCGATATATGCAATAAAAACAGAACTTCTCCCCTTTTCAATATCTTACAATTAATCTTTCAATATTTCAATATTTTAACGAGAAACAAATAGATGATTGAAAATGAAGTATTTAAGGTTATTATCTAATAAATTATGTGTTTGCATCATTTTTATCGTATATATAATGAATATACCATAGACTGAAAATTCACAAAAACAAGGAAAAACGGCAAAATATTGCCTAATTCGATGATATTTTGTTTAAATCACACAGAGGAAAAGGGGATGGTAAACGTCAAAATATTGCTAAATTCGATGATTTTTAGTACGAAACAAAATGCAAGAAAACTTGCTTAAAATGCAATATTATGCGACATTCTGAGATTTGAAGGCCAAATCACATATCGTGATACAACATGAAATAGTATCGAAATATTGGTAAAAATGAATATATTTACGTATTATCAAACTACATGAAAAACGTGAAAAAAGTCACTATTTTACCATATTTGAGGATTTTAACTTCAAATCATTGAGCGAGGTTTCGTATTATTTAGATCCAAGAAAAGACATATGACAATGTTGTTTCCAATACAAATGATAAAAAACAATGTGTTTTCATTAGAATGAACTAAAATGTTGTTGATTTTGAAAGCCAAATCACATATCGTGATACTACATGAAATAGTGTCGAAATATTGGTAAAAATGAATATATTTACGTATTATCAAACTACATGAGAAACGTGAAAAAAGTCACTATTTTAGAATATTTGAGGATTTTAACTTCAAATCATAGAGCGAGGTTTCGTATTATTTAGATCCAAGAAAAGACATATGACAATGTTGTTTCCAATACAAATGATAAAAAACAATGTGTTTTTATTAGAATGAACTAAAATGTTGTTGATTTTCCGTTTATATTACCGATGGAAGTAAAGACACGTAAAACAGCTCTAATCCGGCTGAAACGTCGATATATGCAATAAAAACCGAACTTCTCCCCTTTTCAATATCTTACTCAGTATTTTAACGAGAAAGAAATAGATGGTTGAAAATGAAGTATTTAAGGTTATTATCACAACAATTATGTGTTTGCATCATTTTTATCGTATATATAATGAAAACCCATAAACTGAAAATTCACAAAAACGTGGAAAAACGGTAAAATATTGCCTAATTCGATTATATTTTGTTTAAATCACACAGAGGAAAAGGGGATGATAAACGTCAAAATATTGCTAAATTCGATGATTTTTCGTACGAAACAAAATGCAAGAAAACTTGCTTAAAATGCAATATTAGGCGAAATTCTGAGATTTGAAAGCCAAATTACATATCGTGATACTACATGAAATAGTGTCGAAATATTGGTAAAAATGAATATATTTACGTATTATCAAACTACATGAAAAACGTGAAAAAGTCACTATTTTACCATATTTGAGGATTTTAACTTCAAATCATAGAGCGAGGTTTCGTATTATTTAGATCCAAGAAAAGACATATGACAATGTTGTTTCCAATACAAATGATAAAAAACAATGTGTTTTCATTAGAATGAACTAAAATGTTGTTGATTTTCCGTTTATATTACCGATGGAAGATGTACACGTAAAACAGCTCTAATCCGGCTGAAACGTCGATATATGCAATAAAAACCGAACTTCTCCCCTTTTCAATATCTTACTCAGTATTTTAACGAGAAACAAATAGATGGTTGAAAATGAAGTATTTAAGGTTATTATCTAATCAATTATGTGTTTGCATCATTTTTATCGTATATATAATGAAAACCCATAAACTGAAAATTCACAAAAACGTGGAAAAACGGCAAAATATTGCCTAATTCGATTATATTTTGTTTAAATCTCACAGAGGAAAAGGGGATGATAAACGTCAAAATATTGCTAAATTCGATGATTTTTCGTACGAAACAAAATGCAAGAAAACTTGCTTAAAATGCAATATTATGCGAAATTCTGAGATTTGAAAGCCAAATCACATATCGTGATACTACATGAAATAGTATCGAAATATTGGTAAAAATGAATATATTTACGTATTATCAAACTACATGAAAAACGTCAAAAAAGTCACTATTTTACCATATTTAAGGATTTTAACTTCAAAACATAGAGCGAGGTTTCGGATTATTTAGATCCAAGAAAAGACATATGACAATGTTGTTTCCAATACAAATGATAAAACCAATGTGTTTTCATTAGAATTAAATAAAATGTTCCTGATTTTCCGTTTCTATTACCGACGGAAGATGTACACGAAAACATCTCTATTCCGGCTGAAACGTCGATATATGCAATAAAAACAGAACTTCTCCCCTTTTCAATATCTTACAATTAATCTTTCAATATTTCA